>NC_135997.1:37429116-37451616 GCF_048128805.1 Centroberyx gerrardi
TAACCCCCTGGGTTAATTTGTTCACAATCCTAGGATACTTAGGATCGTTTTCTGTGTGTATGTAATATAGTGTTTAAATGTCTGTAACCATTTACATGGGGGAGTAGTGTAATTTACTGATGACAGTGAATGCGGCATAAGAAGTTCGGTTGAAAGGTACAGTTGGTTACACGTGGGGAAGTGTCACAAACTAGACTGCTTATTCTAATTTCACATCCTATGTTGCTGTTTGTTGTATTCTACCTCTAATTGATCAGTCATGAGGCAACGTCAAGTTCCTTAGCTACCATTGGCTGGGGGGCGGGAGAACTACAACAGCGCGTGAAGCAAGGCTGTGTGAGAGGAGTTCATGTTTTGGTTTTTCACTGGACTGCCGTCTCGGTGTGAGGGCGGAGAGAAGCTCCAGAAATTCAGTGTAATGCTGTCAGTGCGCTTTAATAAGTGTAATATTGAAGTGATTTGCAGTCGCTGCTATGTTAAGTCAATACAGTGTGTTCAGTGTCGAAGTTTAGTTTGAGTTTCAACTAAGCTAACCGCTAAGCTAACTGCACGCTATCGCTAAGCTAGCACATGTGGACTTCGGACTTCATTAGCTTTGGTGCTAACCGTTAGCTAGCACCCTAGTGGATATCATCAACCCGACAACGCACGGGGGGAAACCCGATCGCACACCGGGTGACCAGGCAGAGCCCAGCAGCATCCCTGGCGCCAAGGGAGGAGAGACTTTCCTCTGACTGTCCAGGAAGGAGTGAGAGGAGCCGCCGGTCTGTTGCTAACAGACTGAGGCAGACCGGACTCCTGGTGGTGAGTAACCCTGTTTTCATGGATGGTCACATTCATCGTATGTGTGGCCCAACGCACACCAGCCACGATCAGGCCTGCATCAGGGGGGTTTAATTTAAGGACTTTGCCGGCTTTTTGTTTGTTTTAATTAGAATGTGGGCCCACCAACATGTTATGTGTATTGCTATGTTGTTGAATCCTTTTGGGTAAGGTAGTTGAAGGTACAAGTGTTTAAAGTGTCCTTAACGTACATTTGCTGTAGTTCTACTACTGTTTAAAGACGAGATGAAATGAAAAATGCCTTTTTAACCCTTTTAGATCACATCCCCGGTCATACTGTGCACCTATTTAACAATATATGCCAAAAAAAATACCAAAAATCAATTTCATTGTATTCTTATATCCAAATTCAATCATGTTTTCTTCCTGTAAAACAAAATATGCCGTGTGCTTACGTAAGCATGCCCGTAACTAATTTCAACCAATAATATCATGACATCAATCAATCTTCAACTTTTAGCGCACAGAGCTAAGATTCATTAGTTAGCTAGCTAGCAGCAGCACGGTACTCCGGTGTGTCTTCGGGTGTTATGACACGCCCACTTTTCAACGTTCAAATCAAATTCCTCCCAACGTTACGTCCCGCCTGTCTTTCCTGTTTCACTCGGAAATACGTCACGATACGGAAGTTAGATACTCTCGAAATGCCGTTTCATCTCGACTTGAAGTGGAGTTGAGTAGAGTACTTCCCAACAGAAGGGAAAAGAGTGAAATCCTCAACTGGTGAATTTGTTTACTTCTATTTTGTGAGATTTGCATACAACAGGTAGCCTATTTGGGTAGTTATAATATTTTATTTTTTCACTATTTAGGCCTAATTTTGGTTTAATAAATATTTTAATGTTGAGGATTAAAACTGTTTAATGTGATTCATTTTTGCCAATGTGATTTATTCAGAGAGGGTTAGAGGTGCATTATAATTGAGACCATACACATAGTTTACAGGTCTTTATTCTTTTATAAAGTAGACAGTCATCCACTCAGTACACATCAGAAGTATACAGCATAGTTAGTATTACTATTGAGTGTAAGTAAACGAATCTAGGCGCTGTTCATAAGGCCAGTAGAGCAGAACAGTGTTACAGATAGATAGATAGATAGATAGATAGATAGATAGATAAATAGATAGATAGATAGACAGATGCTCTGACCTTTGACCTCCTTACCTTTGGTTGCTTGTAATGTTGCTCTGGGAACTGAAGTTTATTCCACTGTTGTCGCTCTGGAAAAAAGTGTCAGCTAAATGCTTACAATGGAAAATATAAAAAATATACATCCTGCAATATTTTTAGCATTTTTTTCTATAGTTTTATAGTTTTCATTTCCCCTCCTATTCCATATTCATGAAATTTTGATTTTCTTCATCATTATTCATTCACAGTTGAGTTTCTATTAATGATAAAGAGGCAGATATTTACAGATCAGCTGATATTAGTTTGATTGATGTGTAATATAAAAAACACATTAATCTGTTAAATACAACAGCATGTAGCATTTGGAGGCTTTACATGAGAGGAGACTGTTTTTTAGCATGTTTTCTTTTAGCAAGTTTAACATGTTTGAGTCAGGACTACATACACAAATATATTTGACACAAAACAAAGACGGGAGATGGAGCATCGATTGCTGCTTTCTCTCAAGCTGTCATTTTTATTATGGGATAACATACATCACACACATCAAAAATAGATGTGTCCAATGCACCTCTGATAAAGGGCTTATTAAAGGTACAGCTTCTACAATATAACAATATTCATAGTAGAATGAAAAGTATTTAAAAGACAACATTAAATTTCTTATTCTTTACAATCGTATTTACAAAATGAATCAAAATACTTATATTTGCATTTCTGTATCGGACGAGGAACAAGGTTTCTGTTTTGAGGAAAACAAAGAGAACAGATGTGAACAGAAAGCTGGTGGAAACGTTCAAACGTCACGACTTCAAGATCAGTAGCAAATTTATGACATCAAAATGTAACCAAACGTTTCATTTGTTCATTGTGTAAACCCAAAAACTGTCACGTGTTGACCTTTGACCTTTCTCCATCAAATGTGAGTTAGACTGTTTTTCTTTTTTTAAATAACAAGGACACAAATTGAATCCATCTTGCAAAACATTTTAGTAGATTGTCCATTTGTTTTGCCTCGTCCTTCATGTCTGAGAGAGAAAAGTCAAACTGTCACTGAACTGTCACTGAACATCACCTGTTCAGTAATTAAACCATGGCACTACACACAGGTAATACTTGCATATAATTTAGTTTGTCTTTGTTTTGTTTTTTTAAAAATGTCTCCATGACAGGAAATAACTTTTCTCCCAGCAGCCACTGAGGCGTCTTCCTCCTCAGATGAACCGGACTCTTTCATTCGTTCACCAGACAACTATTTCAATAAGGAAAGGATGCAGACTGTAGTTTCAGCTTTAGAAACATTTATCAGAGGCAGAGCTGCTCTGGAGGCAGAAATAATCTGATTGGTTGAGTTAAACCTCAGTGGGCGGAGCCAAAGAACAACAGTTTTTCTGGCTAAGTAACATTAGACTGAAGCTCAGCGAAAAAGTCAAGAGAGGAGGAAGCTAATATTATGAAGCCTAGCGCTCTGCTGCTAACTGAAACAATACAATCTACCATGCTATGTTATCTAGGTTAGCTAGTTAGCTAGCTGACCTTCAAGTTCAAACTAGCCATACTAGCCTATAGCTAAATAGGTAAGCTAGTTAGCTAGCTGCTGAGCTTCAACATCATGATGCCATGGGCATGAAGGAATGAAAACAGATGTCACTGCCATTTATAGTTTTATATTTTGACCAGAGTTCCTTCTTTACCATTCAAGTTTGCCTGTTAGCTAGCTTTTGCTCTGGAAAATTGTTGTTCTTTGGCTTTTCCCATTGAGGTTTAACTGAGATGATCTCTGCCTCTGAGATGTTTGTAGAGCTGAAGCTCCACTCTGCAGTAAGACCTCCAGCTGCTGCTTGTTCACCTGCTGAGTCTTCAGACTGAGTCCACCTGCATTTGGCAGCTGCTCATTTCCCTCCTGATTATTTCCCCACATCCAACAGGGAATCTGAATTCCTCTGCAGCTTCTCATGTGGTTTGCATGGTGCTGACTGCACCGTTGCATTCTGGGTGACATGCTAGAAAGATCCGTGTTGATCTGAGTTTGACTCCCTGCCAACAGCGTGTTCTCACAGTCACATCTGACACAGCTCAGAAACCCCAGACCCCAACACAAACACAGACACGCTTTTTAAGCCCAAATCAAACAAATACATTTCTCCGTTTTTTTTTTTAAAGACATTTCGGACGCAGCAGCTCTACTTTGTATCAAAACCAACGCTATCATCGCTAACCAATTTAAACAGACAAAGAAAATTAACAGGCCCGAGCCTGGCACGCTGATACAGGTGCATGCTGGGCAATAAGATTCTCATATTATGATAATTACTCATCATAATAACTGCTCATCTTAATGTGTCGAATACCCTGTCAAGTCAAAGAAACATAGAGAGTGGCATAGTCGGTAAAATGAAGAACCTGCTCACGAAAGGTAACCTAGCACCACACACACCGTAAACACACACAGCCGCTCGCTCCTCAGCTAAACTAAATCTAAAAGAGAGCAGCGCATATCAAAACAGATATTATACATTATGGTGCATATCAATCAACAGATAAAATGTTTTTGCGCTGAGTAGGCATCTATAGCAGTATTTTCCTGTGGCCTATACAGACAAATATATAAAGTTACTTACAGAGGGGGCGGGGCAAACTAACGCGGCGTGGAGGGAGAGCGGAGCGTCATCAGATTCAGCTCAGTTGTCAAAAGTGACAAACAGGAAGCAAACACACAGGATTTAACAGAAAAACAATCTGATAAATTAGAATCTGCATCGACATGCCATATTTCAAACTATACACAAAGAACAAAGATAAAAATACAACATTTACATTATTGCTTGACATTCAGTTATGGCTAAAGTTACTTTCATTATTTGCCAGAAATACAGTTTCACTACTGTGCTTTGGAACTTGAGAGACTGATGTGGGGAACATGAGGTGAGACGGAGCGGATGGAAAGACATGAAACACAGGGATTATATTGATTATATAATTACTAATAGGCTACAAATCCCTACAGATAGTTTGGGGGGGGGGGATCTTAATGAGTTTATGTTAGCTGATAAAGAATACAACTCATATTCTGTTGAGCTCAAACCTGTGCAATATTTATGATGCTTGTCTGTTTTTGTCTGTCTGTCTGCATAGTCTTCTGTCCATACTGTGTTTTTATTCATCCTTCTGCAGGTATAAATCATGTGTGTCAGTATGAACTGTGCTGCTGTGTTAGTCACCAAGAAAAAAAATACATTAATTGATTCTGGTTCTGATTCTGGTTATGGCAGATTTTTAAAAAAAACATATTATTTGTGCTTAGATCCTTCTGTAATGTCTTATGTGATTATCAGTTATCAGTTATGAGTATCAGTAATTTATTGGACAACAAAAAAGGCAAACCTTGAATAAAAAGGAGGGAGTGACTGAGGGAAGAGAGTCTGGAGTCTGGAGTTAAAACCTGGTCTGGGTTTGTCTGCGAGTTCAATGAAAACTAAATATGTTGCTCACAGATGCAGAGCATTCTCTAGCTCTCTGTCCCACACACACACACACACACACACACACACACACACACACGCTGTAGACATCAAAGCAAATTTTTTCACCGAAATCAAAAATTCACTAACTTTATTTAACTCTATGCATAGTTTCAATAGACCTTTCTTTTACAAAGCTATATTGCTCTCCAGAAAATGTTATTTATGTGATATTGCTTTCATTAAGATGCTTTTGGTTGAGAAACAAACAGATGATGGTGTGAATTAAAACTTTTTTGTTGTCACACTTTCATGAAATGTATTTACTTTTTGTATCATAATTGTCAGACACTGTCCTTTTTACAACAGTATACACAATTATATGGAGTTGATTTTGATTTTTTTTCCCCAGGAGAAGATAAACAACATGAAAATGAATGAAGGAAGCATCGCAACAATGCCAACACACACCACTACCTTTAAAATTTCACTTCATTCATAATCATGTTGGATATGAAAGCCATATTGCTGAAACGCGCTTTGGTCAAGTGAGAAAACTGAGTGAAGACTTCAGCAGCCGCTCATCCAGAGCGACTTACAGTAAGACAAGAAACACATTTATCATGCAGAAATTCAAATTTGTCATGCTCATATTCAATGCTTGAACTAAAACATGAATTTGTCATATAAATTATTTCAAAATTTGAATTTGTAAGGCACAATTTCAAATTGAATGCAATGGCTTGAAATTAAATGTGATTATTATTGAATTTAACTTTTATCTAGGCCTATAATTTCAAATTAGTTATCAGGGCCCAGGGCTGGCTCCGCTTCCTCCAACACTGCCAACGGTGGCCCCGCCCCCTCTTCACTTAGCCAACCACAAGCCAGGTGGCACTGTGTGTCGCTCATCTCCTCAGCCAATGATCGAGCCTTATTCTCTGCACCCGGTGAAACCTGCCGGCCGCGGGGAGACGAGACGCTCCATCTGAAGCTCAGCTGCTGCATGTTCAGATCAGCTGCAGAGCAAACTGACCGACCAGACCAGGCTCACGTCAGCTGACTGCTGATATTACAACAGTGACATCATCGACCGAAGAAACCAAAGGAGGCAAAACCACAGAAAGAAAGTTTTGTTCTGTTGTTCCCTGAGGGAGGCTGAAGGATTATGAAGCTGTCAGCGTTTCACTGCAGAGGAATTAATGTGCAAATGAATTTACTGTCGTGTTCGCTTCAAACCAACAGCTGGTGGAATACTCCAGAAAGATAAAGCTGCTACAACAACCAGACAAAACACACACACACACACACACACACACACACACACACACACACACACACACACACACACACACCCCTCCATGTAAATGCATCTGCAGTGGCACATGGAAATGAATTCTGCCAGAAGAAGCCGGCACACAGCAGAGAAACCTGCAGTGAGCGCTCCAGACGAAGCTTTATTTCTGCTCTGCGTCTCTGTGAGGAGTTTAATGTCTCACTTTCTGTGTGGGATTATTCAGACGTCTTTCACCCAGACAGGCAGACAAGGCTTTACCGTCTCCGTCCTCCATTTTGTGTCGGATCGCTGCAATCTCCGAGCTTTAGGTGAGAAACTAAGTGAGAGAAGGAACAGGCGGAAACACTCAGACTTCCAACAAACTCTTCTTCTTCTGCTGTGAGGCTCGCAGTAGAAGAAGAGTGATTTTGCTGCAACTGACATGAAGCATTCTGACTGTACTGACATCAACAGACAGCAGCAGAACAGTTTACCACATAATGTCAGAACGGCTGTTAGTTTTTAAATCACCTGACCAGCACGGCCTTTCATCCTATTAAACCTGTTTTAATGTATTATTTGTATTGTTTTGTTTACTTTGTATTGTTTATTTGTATTTCATTTTATTTATTTCTGTTCAGCACTTTGTAAACTCTTTTTGAAAAGTGCATTACAAAGTTCAATTAACTATCACGTTCAAGTTTATTATTATTGTTATCATTATTATTAAAAATATTCATCACATTTCTTTAAAGCTGCAACTTTTTCACATTCAAATGAATTTCAATTTCAAATCCCAATAAATTAGGATACAGGATCAGTCTGTGTGTTCAGACCATGCACTTCAGAGAGTCACCTAACTGATTTATGGCAGAATATTTCCATGTTTTATTATTTGTTTTTAAGAAAACCCTCTTCCTGAACTGTTTAAATAAAACACAATCTGCACTTCACTTCACAGCCAGCAGGTGGAGCTGCAGGTTCACTGTGGGATCTGTGTTTCTCTTCACTGTCTAGATGTTCTGTTTCTAGGTTCGGTGCAGACTGGACCAGGTTCTTCTTTAGAAAGTCCAGAAGCAGAAAAACAGATCTTGTGTGTGTGTGTGTGTGTGTGTGTGTGCGTGTGTGTGTGTGTGTGTGTGTCGGGGTGAATGAAGCCATGGAGGATGGTTTGTGTTTGGGAGGATGAAATCAACAAGAATTCATGGTGGGAACTGAAAGACGGTTTAAAATATTGCTGCTGAATTCAGACGGCAGATTTCCCAGCTGCTTAAAAACAGAAAAGCAGAATAATTTTTTCTTAAATTACAAACCGGTTCAAAGAGCCGATCGACCCGACAATAGAAAAGCAACAGCTATACTCATAAAGTTTCTTAAAAATAGACTCTAAAAACATTACGACTGACTCTTTTTGATGCCTGTTGTTCTGATCTCACAGCTGCTGAGGAGACGCTCAGATCTGATCTGATGAGATCTGATGACAGCTGATGAGATCTGATGACAGCTGATGAGATCTGATGACAGCTGATGAGATCTGATGACAGCTGATGACAGCTGATGAGATCTGATGATTGTCCAGTTTGTTTCTATGGTGAGTGAATCTGAAGAGATCTGTTCCAAAATGCTGTGTATCCATTTTGGAAATAAATCATCGCCTAAGTTTGCCTTTCAATATCTCTAAAATCCACAGGATCCAGTCTGTAAAACGACTTGTTACTTAGATCTTGGATCTTGGATCATTTTGGATATTAGTGACGGGACGATACTCTGATCTCATGATACGACTCGATACTGATCTGAGGGTCAGAATTCTGTTTATTTCTGAGACTCAAATCTTTCTAGCGATGCCATTGGCTGCTAGAATGTAAACAACAATTTAAAAATGTCATTACAAAGTGACAATAATATAATTTGGATGGAGAGCTTGTGAAACTGTGATGGTCAAGAGTCTCATTAGTGATTACTACAGCAGAATAACATGGAGCTGATATCACCATTCATGTTCCTGACAGCAGAATAACATGGAGCTGATATCACCATTCATGTTCCTGACAGCAGAATAACATGGAGCTGATATCACCATTCATGTTCCTGACACAACACACTGACTGACACATTCTGTATTGAGATGTATTGAATTAGGATTTATCGTCCCGTCAGTAGTGGATATTGATTTTGGAACAAACCTCTTCCTGTCTGGTCGTCGGCCGGTCTCACCTCCTCTCCGCTGTATATTAGGTTCTGTTTTTTGTTTTATTTAGTTTTTGATTTTTGGATCAAATGATCATCTTTGCTCGGGTGCTTCATGTGTTTCATGCTAAACCACGGAGAGAGAAACTGGCTTCTGAAAGCCGCTGCATCAAACTCCAGTAAAAGAACAGAATATTTTCTTTTTGACATCTTCAGCTTAATATCTTTTAAAAAATGAACATCACAAGAAAATGTGAGAGGAACAAAACAAAACATCACATGAAAACTGACAAACGCAAAATAAGCCTTCAGTCAGCTCAGTGCCACATGCATGGGGCCAAGTCAACGGTTCTCAACCTCGGGGTCCCGGACCCTCAGAGGGTACGAAACATGAAAAATACATTTCTAATATATTAATTTATCGTGATGATTTTAATCTTTCTGATAAATACCTTTTTTTTCTCCTTGTGAAATCAGAGTGTCTGCAGCCTCGGGGCTTCTTCCAATTCTTAATCAAGTAAAACATCCTGAGAAGAGAAAATAAAAATCATCGCTTGGCGTCGGCTTTCACCGTTCGGCCAAAACCCCCCAAAAAAAGGTTGAGAAGCATTGTGCTAAGTGCTGTGGACGCTTTAACTCCGCCCCCTTTCACCCGCATCACCCTGCGTCTGCTGAGCGGACCGGAGCCGTCTCACAGAAACAGAAAACTGCTGTAAACGCATCTTTTCTGCACAAATCCAAGCAGGAAACAGAAAACAAACAGGAGGAGCAGCAGAAACATCCTGGGCATGAGCGTCAGGCTGCTGAGGAGACGAGGCGTTCACTGTCAGGTTTAAAGGACGGGAATATTAGGAGATGAAGTGACGTGTGTGATTTCACTGTGTTTACTGAACACATTTGACTGGCAGGTGTGAATCTAATCCGGCTACATCAGATCTAACAGTCTGGATGTGAGATGTGTTGAAGCAGGTGGAGAGGAGGCGACTCCTCGCTGCACAGCAAGATCCCATCCAGCCTCAAGACCATGAGAGGAGGAGGAGAGGAGGAGGAGGAGGTGAAGAAAAACGTACAGAGAGAAAAAGGAGGTAAAATCCTTCTGTTTTTCCGCAGCTCATCAGCTGTGGCTCCACAGTTTCCCTCCGGCTGCGCGGCTCTGAACCTCTCAGCCTCTGTGGAAACTCGAGTCGCTCCGGTCCGGTCCGTCCGGTCGGGAAACGCTCCTCACAGACGGCGGCGCCCGGCGTAGCGAGCGGCTAGCCGTCCGCCGGCGGCGGCTGTTCGAAGTCGGAGCCGAACAGCTCCTTGTACAGCGGGGGGAAGTGGGAGCGCACGGTGTCCGGGTAAACCGACCGGAACGACAACAACTTCTCTGTGTGCCGACTGCAGAGAGACCGCAACGCTGACACCTTACACCTCAACTGGAGGAGGAGGAGGAGGAGGAGGAGGAGATGGAAGGAGGATGAGGAGGAGGAGGTGAAGGAGGAGGAGGAGGTGAGAGGAGGAGGAAGGAGGTGAAGAGAGAGGGGAGGAGAGGAGGAGATGTGGGGGATGGGAGGAGGAAGGAGAGGAGGACAGTGGAGGGAGTGGAGAAGGAGGAGGAGGAGGAGGAGGAGGTGGAGGAGGAGGTGAAGGAGGAGGAGGAGATGGAAGGGGAAGAGATGGAAGGAGGAGGAGGAGGAGATGGAAGGAGGAGGAGGAGATGGAAGGATGAGGTGGTGGTGGTGGTGGTGGAGGAGGAGGAGGAGGAGGAGGAGGAGGAGGAGGAGGAGGAAGAAGAAGGAGATGGAGGAGGAGGAGGTGGAGGAAGAAGAAGGAGGAAGAGGAGGAGGAGGTGGAGAGGAGGAGGAGATGGAAGGATGAGGAGGAGGAGATGGAAGGAGGAGGAGGAGATGGACGGAGGAGGTGGAGGAGGTGAAGGAGGAGGAGGAGGAGATGGAAGGATGAGGAGGAGGAGATGGGAGGAGGTGGAGGAGATGGAAGGATGTGGAGAGTAAAGGGAGTAGAGGAGGGGAAGGAAAAAAGGATTTAAGAATCAAGGGCAGAAGAGGTGTAGGGAGGAAGGAAGGAGGTAGGGGAGGTGGAAGGAGGTGAAGAGAGGGGAGGAGAGGAGGAGATGTGGGGGATGGGAGGAGGAAGGAGAGGAGGAGGACAGTGGAGAAGGAGGAAGAGGAGGAGAGGAGGAGATGTGGGGGATGGGTGGAGGAGGAAGATGAGGAGGTGAGGAGAATGTGGAAGGGAGGACGACAAGAGGAGGATGTGAGGGGGAGGAGAGGAGAGGGAGGAGGTGGGGGGTTGGAGGAAGAAGGGAGTTGGGAATGGAGGAGGAAGAAGAGGAGATGGAAGGAGGTGAAAGGAGGAGAGGAGGTGGGAGGAGGTGAAGAGACAGGGGAGGAGAGGAGGAGTAAGGAGAGGAGGAGGGGATGGGGAGGAGGGGGGGAGGAGGAGGGGGGGAGAAGAGGAGGAGGAAGAAGAAGAGGAAGAGTTATTAGTTTCACAACAGAAACATCATTCAGTAAAAGAGAATCAGATGCTGTTTGACTGAAATGAATGACACATCTGGATGTTGAGTGTGTGTGTGTGTGTGTGCATGTGTGTGTGTGTGTGTGTGCGCGTGTGTGTGTGTGTGTGTGTACCTTGCTCAGGATGCCGTCCTCTCTCTGGTTCTTCTGCAGAACGTGCTGCAGAGCCAGCTGAGTCTTCTGCTGCAGCTTCTCCACCTGCAGCTTCTCCTGCAGCCAGGAGCGGTCTGCACACACACACACACACACACACACACACACACACATACACACACACACACACACACACACACACCACACATCTTTTAATAAACACTCATGGATGTAATCAGGAACATAAAGAGCAGGAAACATTCCTCTAGTTTGTTTATCAGTTTTCTGTTTAGAGGAAACGGGAAGTTTGTTGTGTCTGTGCTCAGGCTGCTGTGACCTCTGACCTCTGACCCCTGACCTCCTCATGCTGCGTTCACACTGTGGCGGACCCCAAACCAGATTGTTTTGAACAGGAGAACTACAGTAAACTCCAGCAGCCTTCCTCCTGCAGACGCAGCTTGGCGACTAAAACATTTTCCAGACTTTTCTCTTCCGCAGCGCTGAAGACGAGCCTCATGTGGGACAGTCTTGCAGAACTTCAGTCTTGCAGATCGGATGCAGCCATGTTCATTTGTTCAGGATTAAAGTTCGACTTCTGCATCTCGTGAGATGGATGTTTGATTCTCTTCAGACGTCCCAAAGCTGCATTTCTATTGGCCGACTGCAAATGACCGCAAACGGAAACGCAAAGACGTGAAATCACTTCGCAAATGGAAATGATGTTTTTTTATTTGCCCTTTGTGTGGTTTTCAATGGAAGTGAATGAGACACAAAGCTAATTTTCACACACCTTGGTGCAGAGTCTGACCGCACCTTTAACCTTCTTCTTCTTCTCTCCTCTTCCACTGAAGATGAAGCAGGCAATAAGCAAGAGATTTCTTCTTCTGACTACTTTTGGGTGCAGGAAAAAAAAGATGCAGCAACAAATTCAGGCTTGGCAGGGCTTCCTTTTCATTTACAGCGGGAGTATTTAAAGGGAAATAAGTATTTCCTGCCTCATAGCACAAACAGACCATAATATAACTGCAGGGGTCGATAGGGTTATTGATCAACACCAATGACTCAACGATTACTGGCCAGCTGCTGAGAGTTCTGCTTTTAAAACTCGCTGTCCGGCTCGTGACTGACAGTTTTACAGTGTGAACGCAGCTTTACTGCCGGCTGCCTGATGGAGACGGAGAGGAGGAGGAGGAGGAAGAGGAGGGTCTGGAGCTCGTTCTGCTGGTGGACTGTGAGTCAGTCTGGAGGAGAGTCAGGTCTGTGAGTCGGTCTAGAGGAGAGTCAGGGAGCAGAGTCAGGTCTGTGAGTCGGTCTGGAGGAGAGTCAGGTCTGTGAGTCGGTCTAGAGGAGAGTCAGGTCAGGTCTGTGAGTCGGTCTAGAGGAGAGTCAGGTCAGGTCTGTGAGTCGGTCTGGAGGAGAGTCAGGTCTGTGAGTCGGTCTAGAGCAGAGTCAGGTCAGGTCTGTGAGTCGGTCTAGAGGAGAGTCAGGGAGCAGAGTCAGGTCTGTGAGTCGGTCTGGAGCAGAGTCAGGTCAGGTCTGTGAGTCGGTCTGGAGCAGAGTCAGGTCTGTGAGTCGGTCTGGAGCAGAGTCAGGTCAGGTCTGTGAGTCGGTCTGGAGCAGGGTCAGGTCTGTGAGTCGGTCTGGAGCAGAGTCAGGTCTGTGAGTCGGTCTGGAGGAGAGTCAGGTCAGGTCTGTGAGTCGGTCTGGAGCAGGGTCAGGTCTGTGAGTCGGTCTGGAGCAGAGTCGGGTCTGTGAGTCGGTCTGGAGCAGGGTCAGGTCTGTGAGTCGGTCTGGAGCAGAGTCAGGTCTGTGAGTCGGTCTGGAGGAGAGTCAGGTCTGTGAGTCGGTCTGGAGCAGAGTCCGGTCTGAGTCGGTCTGGAGCAGAGTCCGGTCTGAGTCGGTCTGGAGCAGAGTCAGGTCTGTGAGTCGGTCTGGAGCAGAGTCAGGTCAGGTCTGTGAGTAGGTCTGGAGCAGAGTCAGGTCTGTGAGTCGGTCTGGAGCAGAGTCAGGTCTGTGAGTAGGTCTGGAGCAGAGTCCGGTCCTGAACAGTGGAGATCAGGAACTGAAGCTTCCTACCTGCAGACAGCAGGACGAAGGCAGAGAAGAGGCCGAGCTCGTCTTCAGACAGATGCAGTGAACACATGCTCTTAGCAAAGTCAAACACCGACGTGATGAGGTCGTCACAACCTGCCCACACACACACACACACACACAGGAAAATAGCAATTAAAAGCAAGTAAAAAACAAATGCTTTAAGGAATGCAGGCTGGGGTAGTGTGTGTGTGTGTGTGTGTGTGTGTGTGTGTGTGTGTGTGTGTGGTACAGGAGAGTGAGCAACAGGAGTAATGGGATTAGTATCATCTGCTAGAGAACAATTCACAATTTGAATTTATTCTGAACTTGTGCAGAGATCAACACACTGCCTCTCTCTCTCTCTCTCTCTCTCTCTCTCTCTCTCTCTCTCTCTCTCTCTCTCTCTCTCTCTCTCTCTCTCACACACACACACACACACTCCTCACCTAATGCCTTGAAGACGTCGGGTCCTGCGTATTTCCCATCGAAGTAGACGGTGTTGTTCTGCGTGTCGAACGCCCGGCACATCCGGACGAAGACGACCTCCAGAGAGCCTGAGAGGGAGCAGAGTCACCTGATCAATAATCTGACACATCACATCAATACATATCTGTTTTCAATCAATAAACGTCATGTTTCGCTCCACTGTATCTCTCATTGATAGGACACAATAGTGATGAATTAATCACATTTCTGCCCTAAAAATGCAAAAGGCAGAAAATTTAAAAAGAGTGTAAAGCTGAGATAAATAATAATACTTATAGTTTTTTGCCAAACCAAATGACTTGGAAGATGAAAACTATTTGGGAATGTGTTGATTTGTTAACTTATTTAATTTTCTTCTTCCTCTTCTTTTATCTTTCTGCTGTCACCATCCTCTGACCTGACGGTGATTTTAAAAACATGTTGAACTATGTTGAAGTTTCTGCTGTTTAACTGTCTGGCAGGTTTCTGTACGCACGCTCCCCCTCCACCTGTAGCTCTGAGCATGTGCAGAGCGCTCGCTGCACGCGCTCAGAGAGCTGCACACGCTCAGAGAGCCTCACGCACGCGCTCAGAGAGCCTCACGCTCAGAGAGCCTCACGCGCTCAGAGAGCCTCACGCTCAGAGAGCCTCACGCGCTCAGAGAGCCTCACGCACGCGCTCAGAGAGCTCACCGCACGCGCTCAGAGAGCCTCACGCACGCGCTCAGAGAGCCTCACGCACGCGCTCAGAGAGCCTCACGCACGCGCTCAGAGAGCCTCACGCACGCGCTCAGAGAGCCTCACGCACGCGCTCAGAGAGCCTCATGCGCTCAGAGAGCCTCATGCACGCGCTCAGAGAGCCTCACCGGCCTTCAGCAGCACGATCTGGTCGTTCTGGCAGAGCTCCATGAAGCCGTCGATGCGTTTGGCGAATTCCACAACGTACTGGATCGCCTCGGTGATCTTTATCGCACAAAGCTGCCACATCACCTCCCGAGGCTGCAGGAGACAGGCAGAGAGACAGACAGGCAGACAGACAGGCAGAGAGAGAGAGAGACAGGCAGACAGACAGGCAGAGAGAGAGACAGGCAGACAGACAGGCAGACAGAGAGAGAGACAGGCAGACAGACAGGCAGACAGAGAGAGAGACAGGCAGACAGACAGATTATTCTTCTGTAATGTGTAAACGTTTCAGGGTGGAACGCTAAAGTAATGTAACGTATGAGTAGAGTAACTGATTACTTTTCTAGGGGAGTAATTAGTAAAGTAACTCATTGCTTTTAAGAAAAGTAATGTGTAATTTATTTATTTATTTTTTCTAGTAACGAACCCAACACTGGTTACAGCTCAGTACTAACACAGGACAAATACATCAAAGGGACTTTTACAATGAATATAACTGTATGACGGTCTATGTTTATAACCCTCCCAACACACACACACACACACACACCTTGCTCTGGTATCCCTCCACCTCCTCCTGCAGGAAGGCCTGCCAGCTCATCTGCTGCAGCTCCTCCCTCAGGTACTGACACGTCTCCACATGGGACTTAGAGATGTTCTGGGCCAGGTGCTCTGCAACACAACATACATCACACAATATAATACAACACAACATGACAATATAATACAACATGACACTATATAATACAACACAACATGACAATATAATACAACATGACACTATATAATACAACATCACACAATATAATACAACACAACATGACAATATAATACAACATGACACTATATAATACAACACAACATGACAATATAATACAACATGACACATCACACAATATAACACGACATCACACAATATAATACATCATAACACAATATAATACAACACAACATCACACAATATAATACAACATGACACAACATGATACAATATGACACAACATCACACAACACAACAGTGAGCTTGTGAACGCAGCTCATGTAGAATAAAGCACACAGTTGTCTGGAGGTGAGTTGCTGCTTTAGAATCTAGTTTCCTGCACTCTGCTGTTTCCCTGCAGACCAACCAGGTGAAACCAGGTAAACCAGGTGAAACCAGGTGAAACCAGGTGAAACCAGGTGAAACCAGGTAAACCAGGTAAACCAGGTGAAACCAGGTAAACCAGGTGAAACCAGGTAAACCAGGTGAAACCAGGTGAAACCAGGTAAACCAGGTGAAACCAGGTGAAAACTCTTTTCTCTTATTGATTTCAGTTCTCCATCAGAGTTGAAGCAGAGATGCAGATGAAGGGGAGCAGAGGTTAAAGACAAACTGAGCAGCATGTTGCTGGTTGCAGGGTTAGGGTTAGGGATTTAACTCAGCTTCCACAGCTGACTCCTCCTCCCTCGGTCACCAGAACAGTAAAAAAACAGAAGCACAGCGAGGGAAACGTCCCGAACATTCAGGAATAATAAAGTCCAGGCAGAAGGCAGCAGGCTCTCTGCACACACACACACACAGACACTGTCAGACACAGTCACACTACCAATGGACCATACGTCATGATTGAGTAGGATCATTTGTGGATGAGTTTATGATATTTGAAGGGGAACATCCTGCTCAGTTTGTAAGCCTTGAGGCATGAGAGAGACTCAGTATGTATCTCAGCATCAGGAAGCTGCTCCTGATGTTTTGTGTATCCAGACAAATACTCAAAACTTTGTCAACACTTGAACAAGAAGCTTGTGAACGCAGCTCACAGCTCATATAAAGAGCAAAACAAAAGGAACAGAACTGTAATCCAGTTTCTCTGCTGGCAGCAACTGATCTGTGAGGCCGGTACCGACAAAACCTGGCACAGAGATACAGCCGGCTAATAAAGCTAGTGTTTGCTGAGGGAGAGTGTGTGTGTGTGTGTGTGTGTGTGTGTGTGTGGGGGGGTCATTATGATAAATGCTTTTGTCAAAGAAGAAAAGATTCTGCGAAAAACTCCAGGGAGCCTAAAAAAATGATTTCCCCCAACGAACGCCCTTCCACATCCCAATTGGCCCTAATTAACAGACGACTAATTACCACACAGAGATTTTAATGAGCTCCGAAGATGAGTTTCCAACCTCCTGCTATTTTAAACCACCTTTCTGTCTCTGTTTGCCCCACGGTCTCTCTCTCTCTCTCTCTCTCTCTCTCTCTCTCTCTCTCTCTCTAACCATTAACTCTTCTTTGCTGCCTCTCTCTCCTCCTCTCTTTGTCTGCTCCAGTTCTTTTTCAGATATTTCCTCATTTTCTCGCTCTCTGTTTTTCCCTCCAGCTCTCTCCCACCATCTGCCATTTTGGTGGATGTTTTTTTTATCCGGAGCGTCACGCAGCATCACCTGCACTCCACACACTCGGTACGGGCGGCTCCAGAGGGGAATCGAACCCGTAACCCTGACGGTGTTAGTGCCTTGCTCTGCTCTCCTGAACTGACCACAGCGTCTTAAAATGCAAATAACTCGCTCTGTCCCTCCGGATGAGTTTGACTGGATGAGTTCAATTCCCAGCTTGTATGAAGGAAATCATGAGTCAAATAAAAGCTTTTGGCTAAAGTTTTTCTTATTTAACGATGAACAGTTGTTGTAGTTTCCTAAATTTAACCTTTAGCTGAAAATGTCCAATTCAGGTTTTTGTCACAGAATCCAGTTTCTAGTGGAGGAACGTCATTTTCACATAATTCATGTCCACAGCAGGTAAATCTGCGTTTCAGACTTTGTGTTCATTTCACGACTTTTGATGAAACCATCCCCCCCGCCCCCTCCCGTCCCCCCCCACCCCCCCCCCTCACCGAGTTCGGCCATGGACACGGTGGGCGACGTCTCTCCGCTGCTGAAGGAGCAGTAGGGGAAGAAGCCGTTGGTGGATCCGTAGTCGCACAGCGGTTCTGGTTTGATGCCGTTGATGTCGAGTCCCGATTGGTCCGGAGACGGCTGGATGTCCAGGTAGAACCCGCTCACGCCCCCTCCTCCTCCTCCTCCTCCTCCTCCTCCTCCTCCACTGGAGTCCGCCTGGAAGAGGGAGAGACGGTGATGCTTTATGGGCGATACACAACGAAAATTCAGTCAGTAAGTCATTTTACTGGAGTCTCTATCTTGGTCTAGATCGCTGAAACATTTTCTCATATCAAACTCCACTGTAGCTGCCGGAAACATCTGGAGGTGACGTCACCTCGTCTACGATTGGCCGGTTATCCACCAAGAAGAAAAACACAACAAACTACTGAATGGAGCCAGGAAGCACATTACAGCTGATTTAACGCAGGGAGGGATCAGTCAAATCTCTAAACACAATGGAATATGAATCCCCGTACAGAAAAGTCACATGAAAACCCACACGTGAATTCAAAGCACATGTGGGTTTTGGACACATGCTGGTTTTCATATATGAACATGTGGATTTTCCCATTTCCCATGTGAATGATCTCTTTACATATGAAATTTTGTGGAAAAAAAAAAAACGTTGGTGGAAAAAACATTTTCACATGTGAAGTAAAAACTGTGATGACAGAATACAACTTGAAAAAAAGTGTGTGAATTCACATGTGGGTTTTCACATGTGACTTTTTTGTGAGGGTCAGGGAGAGAAAGGATTGTTCAAAAATCTGATGGTTTTATTGGTTAGAAATGTATATTTACGCCTCCTAGTGCAGCATGAGGTCACCATGAAAGCAGTGGCAGTTCATTTCATGGAGACTTTCAGAAGCCCCGCCCACCTTGGAGGAGGCGGAGCCAGCCTCGGGGGAGCGCCGGTCCGCGTATCCTCCCAGCTCGTCCTGCAGCTCGGTCAGGCCGGAGGAGGAGAGGCCGTAGGGGGGGGAGAGCGGCTCGGCCTCGCCCGGGGCGGGGGGGCGGTGGGGGGGGAGGGGGGGCGGCGGCCCGCACCCCCCCTGCTGCTGCTGCTGCAGCCGGTGCTTCTGAACCTCCGCGTACAGACTGTCCCGCTGCTTCTTAGACATCCGACCAAACTTCACCGCTGCACCGAGGAAGAGAGAGAGAGAGAGAGAGAGAGAGAGAGAGAGGGGGGAGAGAGGAGAGAGAGAGAGGGGGGAGAGAGGGAGAGAGGAGAGAGAGAGAGGGAGAGAGAGAGAGAGAGGGAGAGAGAGGGAGAGAGAGAGAGGGAGGAGAGAGAGGGGTGGGAGAGAGAGAGAGAGAGAGGATTAGTCATTAAAATAAAAACATACTTCTACCTTGAATCTTCTGTCTCTTTGTTTTTGTGTTCTGTCTTTCTTCTGTATCTGAATTTGATGTAAGAATGATTTCACTGCAGCAAAGTTTCTTGAATTGAAATTAAAATTGAATTGAATTCAGCGCAGAATCGAATACATGAAGAGTTGTTTATTGCAGGATGTATTAATTTATTACAGGATGTATTGATAACGTATTACAGGATCTATGAATGTAATACGACATGTATTGATGTATTACAGGATGTATTGATCATGTATTACCAGTGCTGAAATGGTGAGATGTTACTGGGGGAACTCTACTGGGAGGTGTCATCATCTCCTGTGATACAGCCTGCTGGATCAGCTGCTTTCTCCTCTCTGACTCTGCCAACATGGCAGTCGATACGATGAGAGGCAGCGGCCCGATCCCAAACCAGCCCCTCCCCCCTCGCCCTATCCGCTCCCCCTCCGTCTGTGCCTTCACATGGAGGTTTCTCCGTATTAAGGGCCGTCCCAAACCAATCAGCAGAGTGTAAGTGGTGTTAAACCCTCCGATAGCGAGTCTGCATCGATGCAGACTCGAACGTCGGCTAGCAGGAAGCGCAGCAGCAGGAGACCGGAGGAAACACCAGACAAATGTTAAGTTCTGTCTTTCTACTTTGTCGAGTATTTTTGATCATCCACACACAGCTTTGTTTTCCTCACACTGACTCTACAGCCTCAAACTAAATCACAGAATGTGGTGAAGTTTAAAACTAAAAAAGGAGAATATCAGGTAACACTTTACAATAATGGTACATTAATTAAGAGTTAGTTAATGCTTAATATGGGTTAGTTAATGCTAACCCTTAATTAACAGTTAACTAATATGTCTGGTAATAATTTACTAATGGTGTTCATGTTAACTAAGGTATTAATTTATACATGATTTAATAGTTTATAAAGATGACTATCAAATAATGTATAAATTAATACCTTAGTTAACATGAACACCATTAGTAAATGATTACCAGACACATTAGTTAACTGTTAATTAAGGGTTAGTTAATGCTTATTAAGCATTAACTAACCCTTAATTAATGTACCCTTACTGTAAAGTGTTACTGAATATCACTTTGTCCCTCAGGTCGCTGACAAACCCAGAAATGCCTTTATGCAAACAACAACAGTCCAGTTTACTTCACATTTCGTTCTCATGGTTTTGGATGTTCTGTGTTTACAGTGACAGCGACCTGTTATCGTTGCCTCTCGTAAAATTTGAAACGGCCGCGCGAGCGGGGCTTCTATCGGTTGCCACGGTGATGACTGCTTCCAATTCTTCCGGTAGAGCGGCGAGGGCGTCCCGCAGTTTGTTTCTACCCTCCCCCTTCATCCGAGGGAACCTCCACAGCTGCGAGTGTGACTGGATTTGGAGTGACACTTGGTAGTGAAGTGGCAGTGGGAGGGGCCGGTTGAGACTGGGCCAGCGAGCGAGTGTTGAACTCACAACCGAAACACTTGGAGACGCTGCAGCTCTTTGAGGCTCAGAGTCTTTTCTCTCAGAGCTTTTCAGTCTTCACTCGGCATGTTGACGTCCTCGGGCTCGAACCCACGACCTTCAAACTGTCATGAAGTCCTCCAGCAGAGCCACGGGGTCAGACTGGTTCCTAGCACTGTTTCTCAGAGATTTTCAATCTTTTCTCAGGATGTTGGCTTTCAAAACATACTAGCTTACTGAGGCTTGAACCCACAACCTCTGACCTGACGACCGGCCGTGCAGCACTGTGAGCCGCCGGGTCAGAACGCTTCAGAAGCTTTTTATCTGACATGGCATGAACGCAGCATCAGCATTGCCAAAGGTCTCCCTGTTTCATATTTTTTTATTTTTGTTAGAAGTGACATGCATTTCTGTTGAGGAAACTTTTAATTTGATACAGATACTGGAAAAATGAACTGGTCCCATTCTGAGCTGCTGCTCTGCTCTCCTGTTACTGAGAGGCTTAACATGCTAACGTTAGCTAGCTAGATGAAACTGTTTGTTGTTTCATCTTCATCTAATGTTACACTCAGTTGGTTTTAGTCTCATTTCTACTTCAGATTTTTTACCTTATACGCAGGTAGGTGTGTTTGTTTTAAGAAGTTTATTGTACAGAGCTGATCTGGGTGGGTGGAGCTGCATCAAGCCAGACAGAGAGCAGGAGGATCACCCAAACTGTCAGTTTAAAGAGAGGAGAATGACATGACTCCACTGTCAGGCTGGAACTGAACCAGGACCTTCATGTTAGGAGGAAGACGGTCTACCAGACTGAGCCACCAGGACAGACTGACATGTTTCTCACTTGTAGAAAGTCTAATTAAACAGGGGATGAACACCGAAACACTCGATGGAATGATTACATTAAATATGAAGTGAAACTGCACATATGGCATCTTGCATCGGCCTGTATGGCTATGATGCTGTAAATGTGTTTTTGAAAAAACAAAGTATTTGCATTTGAATGCATTTGACCCTCCGGTCTGGAGTCACATGCGGCCTGGAGGCCTGTGCAGCAGTCAGACTCCGGTCTCTGGAGTCAGACCCAGTCAAACCTGGGATCAAATCCCACCAGACAGCAGCAAGGTAAGGCTTCAGACACAGTGAGACAAGGTGAGTGACAAGTAAACAACAACATGACAATACTTGAAACCTCAAATCACAAACTAAAAAACCTTCCAAAACAAAATGCTCAAACAAAACCAAAAAATGCCTTCACACCACAATGACATGTCAAAACAAAAAAAACAAAAAAACTTAAACAAGGTGTATAACCAAAACTGAAAAACGCACAACATCAACAACACCAAAACAAAAAGACAACAAATAAAACCAATACTGAAAAAAGCAACAACCATAAAAACACCATACAGGTGCCTGGTGGTTCAAAACACAACTGTCTAAACTTTAACTTTAAGAGTTCTGACTGGATGCCTGTTTCTTCTTCTTCTTCTATTGAAAACTGCTCACAGTCCTACTCTACTTCTTTAAGAGGATTTATGAATATTGCCCTTTTTTTTTTAACTTTTGTGCCACTTTATATCACTATGACTTTCACAGACAGACAGGTGAGATGAAGCTCCGCCTGTTGGCCTGTTTATGAAAATTCACTATTAATCTGAAGCGAAACATTTCAATTATCCATCTGGTCTGGATTCAGAATCGCTTTAGAAATTCAATAATCAGACAAAGTTAAAGTAAACCCTGGAGGTTTATTACCAGAATGTCGTTGGGGATCCGGCCCATTTCAGCACTGAGTATTACAGGATGTATTGATGATTTATTACACGAAGT
>NC_135997.1:37454116-37479116 GCF_048128805.1 Centroberyx gerrardi
CTCTCCTCTTCCATCCATCCCATCTGACTCCGCAGCCCCACTTAGCCTCTCTGATTCGTGTCTGTACATACATACATCTCCATAAGCTGCTCGCTGGCTGTGAAATGAGCCTACAGCAGCCAGCAGCTGTCACGGCAACAGCTGTCGCGGCAACAGCTGTCGCGGCAACGCACCGTCTTGTTCGGGCGGCCTCTCTAACAGCGAGCGGCTTTCCGTGCCAAGTAGTTGTGATTTATGGTCCGGACCGGCTTTCAAACCGTCCGAACACTTGGCGGCCGCTCCGACTCCCGTAATGAGACGTAATGAGAAGACGGTCTGTGAGCCGGTCTGTGAGCCGGTCTGTGAGCCGGTCTGTGAGCCGGTCTGTGAGCCGGTCTGTCCCACAGCTGCTGCAGACTGGAGGGACAGACGGGCTTTTAACCAGTTTAAATAGTGGGATGGAGATTAGAGCTGCAGGATAACACCAAGAAATCATATTGTGATTTCTCATTTTCATTCAAATACTGGAATGATTAAAGATTCTGACAAACTGTGACATGCGACAAAGGTCCCAGGCCGGATTCAAACCCAGGACGAGTTACATCGTTCACACCTCCGCCTCCTGAACCTGCAGGACGTCCCACTTATGAAACTTTTTAAAGAGCAAATCAGCACTAAATCACACAGGGCAGAAACTCGTTGGGTTGAAACATGGACATGAAGTTTATACACAAGTTCAATCAGGAAGAATACCTAACACCACCCACCTCTCTGGTTTCATTCATGCTTTCTCTTTACCCAATCAGGGTTGGTGAACACTTTCCCTCTTTTTCCAGAGAACCAATCAGAGTTATCAGAGTCTGCTTTAAGTTTACAGCAGACGCCTCAGCACAACACACCTGCACAGGTCTAAAGCAGCACAGTTCTGTGTCAGTTTGTCGTCATGACTTTACAGCCGTACACTGAGTTGTGTTGTTACCATAGAAATTAAATTAAAGTTCCATATTCGCCATTTTATGCTGTACTAGGCAAATTACCATGACAAAGTGGAAGAACGATTCTTTCCATTCAGGTTCTGTAGTTAAATCATACATAAGATTTGAGGTAAAAGTGTAAAAGTGCATGTGTTCCTATTTTAATCACCTTTTAATTCTTTATTCTTTTAGTTTGAAACTGTAAAAAATGTTTTTCTTCAGGCCACGCCCCAATCAGTGATGTCACAGCGGCTGTTAAGCATCATCTGTCAAAGGAAAAACACCTGCTGTCAGGTGTTTCACTGACGGAGGCGGCCAGAAGTAAAACATGCTTCAAAGTTATTTACTGCTGATTTGCTCTTTAAGTATAACTACTTTACAGAGTTTACAAAGTTCTTCAAAAAACTGTGTGTGTGTGTGTGTGTGTGTGTGTGTGTGTGTGTGTGGAGAGGTGTAAGATGATGATGCTGAGAAGCTGCTCAGTTTAGATGAAGTGAGATTTTCTCTGACAGCAGCCTCAGATTCTCTGCAGCTCCAGACTGCTTGTTTAGGAAGCTGGTGCACGTACATGGAGACAGACAGTGTGTGTGTGTGTGTGTGTGTGTGTGTGTGTGTGTGTGTGTGCACGAATACGAGAGAGTGAAGGGGGATTTGGACTGACAGAGTGGGTCTGTCTGAAGAATTTAAAGGTTATTTGGTCAATATGATGAGCGTTCAGCTGTGATGGAGATCAGAGAATAATCGATCACTTCTGAAATGTGCTGATCTCTTCAAAGTAAAAGCGCAGCACCTGAGGTTAGCTTTACCTGGAACTACAGAGATTCATCAGCTGATGATATCCAGAAGATAAAAACAAAATCCACTGGACTTGAAAACGGGATTTTGTTTTAATCTTTTGGATATTTTACTACCTGGATGACTGTCATGAATCTACAGACAGCAGCTGATGATCCAGAGACTTCAGTCAGGTTTTCTTGGGAGTTTTGTGTTCATTAGACACAAAACTGAAGCTTCACACCAAAGAGACGAGAGTCAGAAGATCTGCAGTTTTCCAAAAAGAAGTAAAGGCTTTCTTTAAGGTAACTTGATGCTTTTACTTTTTTTTTTTTTAGACGTTTCGATTCATCACTTCCCATGCTGTGAGAAGATTTCCTGCCTTTTGTCGTTCCATGTGGGAAAACTGGATTTTCTATTGATCAGCCGAAACACATGACTTAGACTGAAAATATCACATAGTGGATCTTTAAAGGGGCCATATTATAGGAATTAAAATTGCCCTCTATTTATATGTGATCAAAGATGTTTAATGAAGACATAGATAAAATGTGATTTTCAGTAGTTAAATTTAAAGTTATTGGATTTTCAAAACTCCAGTCAGTTTCAGACTAACTCCAGGAAACGCATCACAGCTGGACTCGCTCCTGATTGGCTCCCTCACTAAAGAATGACTGAAATCCGTCCAATCAGGGTCCAGTCTGCAGCATCTGGACTGAAAGCCTCCACTCAGCAGGTTTACCTCATTTGAATTAGAGGAGCCGCTGCTGTCGGCCAATCAGGAGCCAGTATTGTGACGACTCAGTCTTCACATTCGTTCAGTTTAACTCATTCAGTTCAGCTTTGAACTAAACTATTTATCTGCAGAACATCGTGCAGAACATTATTCTGATCCTGAGACAGATAAAGCATTATGAGTTATGTGGTTTCCATGACAGCAGCGATGTGCGGAGTCGAACTCCAACATTTGAACTTTGAAGTTTTTCCTTCAGAGGAAACTGGAGGATTTCTAACAGAGAAGAGTCTTTGTGATCTGAGAAACTTCAAAGTGGTAAAACAAAAAAAAAAAGAAAAGATGATTGAGTGACAGGACATCAAACCCGTCTCCTTGACGACCTGTGGGAAAAGGCGGGGCCCCGGCAGACTGGACAGGAAGTGAGGTCGTGCGGTCGGTGCTCACCTTGCAGCCCTCGCAGGTGATCACCCCATAGTGGATCCCCGAGGATTTATCTCCACAGATCTTACAGGGAATGATTTCAATTTGAGCTGCAGAGAGAGAGAGAGAGGGAGAGAGAAAAAGTGAGAGCAAAAGAGTGAAGCAGAGAGACAGAAATAGAGAGAGAGCGAGAGAGATGTAAAGAAAGAGAGAGAGAACAAAGATTGTCAGAATCACACATTCTTCTTCTTCTCACATCAAACCGCCGTCAGCGCTGCAGCGGCGCGTCGGGACGCATCACAAACATCTGATCTCTCCTGTCATCAGCTGATATCAAGGACAAACTGCTGACAGGTGAAGTTAAAACTCTATAAATAAAACTTCTGATGTTCCTCCTCGTCTGCAGCTTCACCCCGCTCCGCCCGCCGGAGGATTCACAAAGACCCAACAGCCACCGCTGAGACGCATTTCAATTTTCAATTCAGTCCAAAGACCGACGAGGCTAACGTTAGCGACGAGGCTAACGTTAGCGACGAGGCTAACGTAGCTTCATCACAGACTGCACTTCTCTCTCTAGCTCTTCTACTCAACATTAGCATGTTAGCAATCCATGGCAGCAAGGAGACAGAGAAGCTGCTTTGGAGTTTTGGTTTCCGCCTCCCGGTGCAGTGTGATGTCACCGTTAAAGACGCTCTGTTTCCCAGGAAGGAGAAGGAATGGGAGTTCAGTTCATGGGGACTTTAACCGTTTCATCCACCCGCCACAGTGTCGGTTAGTCTCCAAGTTCACCAGACGCTTTCACCATCAAGTCGATTTTCTGAACACAACATCACACTGACAGGTTTAGAGTCCAGAAGACAAACTGACAGAAACAGTGATGAGTCTCCTGCTGAAGGCCAGCTGAGGAGAACAGGCTGCTGAACTGTCTGTCTGTCTGTCTGTCTGCCTGTCTGCCTGTCTGTCTGTCTGTCTGTCTGTCTGTCTGTCTGCCTGTCTGCCTGTCTGTCTGTCTGTCTGTCTGTCTGCCTGTCTGCCTGTCTGTCTGTCTGTCTGTCTGTCTGTCTGCCTGTCTGCCTGTCTGTCTGTCTGTCTGTCTGTCTGTCTGCCTGTCTGTCTGTCTGTCTGTCTGTCTGTCTGTCTGTCTGTCTGCCTGTCTGTCTGTCTGTCTGTCTGTCTGTCTGCCTGCCTGTCTGCCTGTCTGCCTGTCTGCCTGCCTGTCTCTCTGCCTGTCTGTCTGTCTGTCTGTCTGTCTGCCTGTCACCTGGTTCTCTTTAAAGACACATACTCCCTCAGAGAAAAGACAAACATGCCACGCACAGTTTATCAGCGATACACACAAACCGCTCCAGTATGCGGTGTTTGACTATATGACTGGGGACAGTAAACACTTTGAACTGGATTAGCTCTCGGCCCGGCTCGGCTCGGCTCGGCTCGGCTCGGCTCGGCTCGGCGGCTCGGCTCGTCTCGGCTCGGCTCGGCTCGGCCCGGCTCGGCTCGGCTCGGCTCGGCTCGGTGGTAATCGTGTTTCGGGACGGCCGGCCGGTGTGTCGGGCTTGTTTTCCCCTGCTGGGTACAGTCAGGCTTTTGTGTTTAAGCCTCTGCTTATGTAATTCGTCCTGAAATGCTCTTACAGCCACAGAGAACCAAAGCTCTGCTGCTGCTGCTGCTGCTGCTCCACCTGCCCCACCTGCTGCTCCACCTGCTCCACCTGCCCCACCTGCTGCTCCACCTGCCCCACCTGCTGCTGCTGCTGCTCCACCTGCTGCACCTGCTGCTCCACCTGCTCCACCTGCTGCACCTGCTCCACCTGCTGCACCTGCTGCTCCACCTGCCCCACCTGCTGCACCTGCTCCACCTGCTCCACCTGCTGCTCCACCTGCCCCACCTGCTCCACCTGCTCCACCTGCTGCACCTGCTGCACCTGCTGCTCCACCTGCTCCACCTGCTGCTCCACCTGCCCCACCTGCTGCTGCTGCTCCACCTGCTGCTGCTGCTGCTCCACCTGCTCCACCTGCTGTACCTGCTGCACCTGCTGCTCCACCTGCTCCACCTGCTGCTGCTGCTGCTCCACCTGCTGCTCCACCTGCTGCTGCTGCTCCACCTGCCCCACCTGCTCCACCTGCTGCACCTGCTGCTCCACCTGCCCCACCTGCTCCACCTGCCTCACCTGCTCCACCTGCTGCACCTGCTGCACCTGCTCCACCTGCTCCACCTGCTGCACCTGCTCCACCTGCTGCACCTGCTCCACCTGCTCCACCTGCCCCACCTGCTCCACCTGCTGCACCTGCTGCTCCACCTGCCCCACCTGCCCCACCTGCTCCACCTGCTGCTCCACCTGCTCCACCTGCTGCTGCTGCTCCACCTGCCCCACCTGCCGCACCTGCTCCACCTGCTCCACCTGCCCCACCTGCCCCACCTGCTCCACCTGCTGCTGCTGCTCCACCTGCTCCACCTGCTCCACCTGCCCCACCTGCCCCACCTGCTCCACCTGCTGCTGCTGCTCCACCTGCTCCACCTGCTGCTGCTGCTGCTGCTCCACCTGCTCCACCTGCTGCTGCTGCTGCTGCTCCACCTGCTCCACCTGCTCCACCTGCTGCTGCTCCACCTGCTCCACCTGCTGCACATGCTCCACCTGCAGCACCTGCTCCACCTGCCCCACCTGCCGCACCTGTTCCACCTGCTCCACCTGCTGCTGCTGCTCCACCTGCTCCACCTGCTCCACATGCTCCACCTGCAGCACCTGCTCCACCTGCTCCACCTGCTGCTGCTGCTCCACCTGCTCCACCTGCAGCACCTGCTCCACCTGCTCCACCTGCTCCACCTGCAGCACCTGCTCCACCTGCTCCACATGCTCCACCTGCCCCACCTGCCGCACCTGCCCCACCTGCTCCACCTGCAGCACCTGCTCCACCTGCTCCACCTGCCCCACCTGCCGCACCTGCCCCACCTGCTCCACCTGCCCCACCTGCCGCACCTGCCCCACCTGCTCCACCTGCAGCAGGTGGAGCAGGTTGTTGAAAGGCATTCTGGGAAACGTAGGAAATCACTAACTGAAGGAGAAGCAGACGAGGCAGGTTGAGGGAAAGCAGGTACAACAAAAACAATTTTCCTTTAAATCTTGATAAATAACTTTCTGTCCCTCCTCTTCCTCACAGGTTCACAGATCAGACGCTTCATCTCCTCCATGTTGGTTTTTATTTACCACCAAAAAAGTCGAGCGTCTGATTTCATAACTGCGTTTTGTATTATATTTGCTGTGCAGTACAGTGTGTTGTATTGTGTTGTATTATATTTGCTGTGCAGTACAGTGTGTTGTATTGTGTTGTATTATATTTGCTGTGCAGTACAGTGTGTTGTATTGTGTTGTATTATATTTGCTGTGCAGTACAGTGTGTTGTATTGTGTTGTATTATATTTGCTGTGCAGTACAGTGTGTTGTATTGTGTTGTATTATATTTGCTGTGCAGTACAGTGTGTTGTATTGTGTTGTATTATATTTGCTGTGCAGTACAGTGTGTTGTATTGTGTTGTATTATATTTGCTGTGCAGTACAGTGTGTTGTATTGTGTTGTATTATATTTGCTGTGCAGTACAGTGTGTTGTATTGTGTTGTATTATATTTGCTGTGCAGTACAGTGTGTTGTATTGTGTTGTATTATATTTGCTGTGCAGTACAGTGTGTTGTATTGTGTTGTATTATATTTGCTGTGCAGTACAGTGTGTTGTATTGTTCTGTCTCAGTATTGAACTGTAAAGTATCTCACAGCTTGTTGTTCTGCAGGTTCTGAGTCAGTTCGTCCGTACGGCTGAACACACAGCGTCAACAAAAACACTTCAAATGATTAAAGAGCTCATGCTCTGAATGTTACTGCCTCACACACACACACACACACACACACACACACACACACACACACACACAGGCAGGCAGGCAGGCAGCCCGCCAGAAAACTGACACATCCTAACCACACACACACCGCTAGTTTCCCGTTCTGATGTAACAACCTAATCACACACACACACACACACACACACCTACACACACTGCAAGTTCCCCAGGCCAATATCTAACAGCCTAACCACACAGACACACAACATGCACACAGATAAACACTTTCCCAAAACACTCTCACACACACACACACACACACCTCCCCCTTGCTGATCCATGCAAAACGGTTTTCTGTCGTCGTTTTAGAAGTGAACATCTGGCTGCGTCCCGTCCCGCGCTGCGTGGCGTCAGCCTGACGGGTCAAACCGCTCCGGATGAACAGGCTGACGAGCCGCTCAGCTGCACGGCCACAGATCACACGCTCAGCTCGCTACTACCTGCTTCGTTCAATACTCAGCTCTGATTGGCCAGCAAAGTCGTCGTTATATGAACACCAAAACCACACCGCTGTTTCACATCGGATCACATCGCTCTGCAGCCAAGAAGTTCCTCCATGTTGTTTATATCTAATCCCACTACTATAACTGGAGAGAGGAGAGGAGGAGAGGAGGAGAGGAGAGGAGAGGAGGAGAGGAGAGGAGAGGAGAGGAGAGGAGAGGAGAGGAGAGGAGAGGAGAGGAGAGGAGGGGAGAGGAGAGGAGAGGAGAGGAGAGGAGAGGAGAGGAGAGGAGAGGAGAGGAGGGGAGAGGAGAGGAGAGAGGAGAGGAGGAGAGGAGGAGAGAGGAGAGGAGAGAGGAGAGGAGAGGAGAGGAGAGGAGAGGAGAGGAGAGAGGAGAGGAGAGAGGAGAGGAGAGGAGAGGAGAGGAGAGGAGAGGAGAGAGGAGAGGAGAGGAGAGGAGAGAGGAGGAGAGGAGGAGAGAGGAGAGGAGAGGAGAGGAGAGGAGAGGAGGAGAGGAGAGGAGAGGAGAGGAGGAGAGAGGAGAGGAGGAGAGAGGAGAGGAGGGGAGAGGAGAGGGGAGGAGGAGAGGAGAGGAGGAGAGGAGAGAGGAGAGGAGAGGAGGAGAGGAGAGGAGGAGAGGAGAGGAGAGGGGAGAGGAGAGGGGAGGAGGAGAGGAGAGGAGGAGAGGAGAGGAGAGGAGGAGAGGAGAGGAGGAGAGGAGAGGAAGAGAGGAGAGGAGGAGAGAGGAGAGGAGAGGAGAGGGGAGAGGAGAGGGGAGGAGGAGAGGAGAGGAGGAGAGGAGAGGAGAGGAGAGGGAGAGGAGAGGGGAGGAGGAGAGGAGAGAGGAGAGGAGAGGAGGGGAGGAGAGGAGAGAGGAGAGGAGAGGAGAGGAGGAGAGGAGGAGAGGAGAGGAGGAGAGAGGAGAGGAGAGGAGAGGAGGGGAGAGGAGAGGAGAGGGGAGAGAGGAGAGGAGAGGGGAGAGGAGAGGAGAGGAGGAGAGGAGAGGAGGAGAGGAGAGGAGAGGAGACAAGGAGAGGAGAGGAGGAGGGGAGAGAGGAGAGGAGAGGAGGAGAGGAGAGGAGGAGAGAGGAGAAGAGAGGAGAGGAGAGGGGAGAGGGGAGGAGGAGAGGAGAGAGGAGAGGAGAGGAGAGGAGGAGAGGAGAGGAGAGAGGAGGAGAGAGGAGAGGAGAGGAGAGGAGAGGAGAGGAGGAGAGGAGAGGAGAGAGGAGGAGAGAGGAGAGGAGAGGAGAGGAGAGGGGAGAGGAGAGGAGGAGAGAGGAGAAGAGAGGAGAGGAGAGGGGAGAGGAGAGAGGAGGAGAGAGGAGAGGAGAGGAGAGGAGAGGAGAGGGGAGAGGAGAGGAGAGGGGAGAGGAGAGGAGAGGAGAGGAGAGGAGAGGAGAGGAGAGGAGAGGAGGAGAGGAGAGGAGAGGAGGGGAGGAGAGGAGAGAGGAGAGGAGAGGAGGAGAGGAGGAGAGAGGAGAGGAGAGGAGAGGAGAGGAGAGGGGAGAGAGGAGAGGAGAGGGGAGAGGAGAGGAGAGGAGAGGAGAGGAGAGGAGAGGAGAGGAGAGGAGAGGAGAGGAGGAGAGGAGAGGAGAGGAGAGGAGAGAGGAGAGGAGACAAGGAGAGGAGAGGAGGAGGGGAGAGAGGAGAGGAGACAAGGAGAGGAGAGGAGGAGAGGAGGAGGTTATAAATTCTAGTCAAATTAACCGCCACAAAAAGACCCTCCTGCTGGTTACAGACTGGTCCTGGTCTTTCTGTCAGTCTGCTTCTTCAGTCTGGGGAAACTCGCCCAGCGTCTGCTCCAGAGGGGCGGAGCCAGCCGGCAGCTAACAGCTACTGCAGCCAACATGGCGGCTCCCACGACTCGCTGCTGCTGTCAGAAACTCTGCTGCTTCTGACTTGATATTTGGTGAAGAGACAAACCTGCAGCTAAACCTTCTCCATCGTGCTTTGTAGAAGAGAAACAGCTGAGAGAGTAGCTAGATGTTTTGATCTTGTTCCGTATCAGATGACAAAGTTCGCCGGACCAAATGAGGACAGACGTGGATTCGCTGAGATTAGCCAATCAGCAAGCGGCTGCCGGCTCCCAGCGCTCTCTGGCTGCACAACACCAGCTTGCTGCAGACAAACTCTCAGCTAACAGAGTTTAGAAACATGGAAGACTTATTATTATACTTATTATAGACAATTAATACATTATAGACAATATTTTAATTTATTCAGGGAGAAACAAACTTCAGATTGCTGGTTAGAAGCTTAACGGAAATCTGACCGGATTTGTTCATGTTTCTATGGTTACAGTTTTACTACAGTAGCATGCTAGCTACAGCCGTTTCTATGGTTACAGTTCTATGGTTACAGCGATCAAGACCTTCTTGATTCACCATGTTGGGGTTTATTTTGCGATAATGAGCGGCTGGCTGAACGTTTACAGATTCCCTGGTCAGACTGGAGAGACAACAGACACTCTGAGAAAATCAAGAAATCTGTTTATAGTTTGCTGCCAGTTGACTCTGAAGGAAAAAACAGTTTTTAACTCAAACATGATATCTTAAATACCACTGGACCTGTTTGGACAAAACTCGTAAGGATGATGCATCTTGTCACTGATTGGCCGAAGGGCTGCCCGCATCACTGGCGGGACACGACGTGTTTATTTGTTTCCCCAAAAGCATTCGAGAAGTTTCCCTCCAGCCAGCTGGTCTGCTGATCACGAGGTTCAGCGGCGGGACCCGGCCGGCGGTTCGTCTGTTTGGGTGTGAAAACCCTGCTGAAGGAACTCGGAGGGCGTTTTCCACACTCGGGCCGATTAGAGTCTGAACCTGAGATCGTTTCGGGGGATTTCACACTCGCAGGTTTGCTTTCACACATGAAAACTCTTCTAAACCACAGTGTGGGTTGTGTTCACGTCTGCTGCCGACCCCAGACCTCCGGACCGGGTTTCATCCAAACAGCAGTCCGCCTTCCTGGACCGCACCCACAGCGACAGACTTTCAGCGTCAACAGTATGGGCAGAAGAAGATGTGTCACTAGAAACTGAATTGAACTATTTATATTTTAATTGAATTGCTCAACTTGAATAATTGCATTAAAAAACTGCATTTGAATCACATAATTTGAATTTGTATTGTTTAACTTGAATAATTGCATTAAAAAACTGAATTTGAATCACATAATTTGAAATTGAATTTATTAGTTTGAAACTGAATTCCAATAAACTTGAAACTGAATGTAATATTATGAAATTGAATTCATTTGCTCTGAAACTGAATTTGAATTGTGAGAACTGAATGCAGTTTCAGAGCAAATTCATTCAATTTCATAATATTACATTCAGTTTCAAGTTTATTGGAATTCAGTTTCAAACTAATAAATTCAATTTCAAATTATGCTATTCAGTTTTTATTATTATTATTATTCAAGTTGAGCAATTCAAATTCAAATATAAATAATTCAATTTCAGACACATATTTCTGCCCATACAACAGTCTCAGGTCAAAAAACATAAATAATAAATAAAAACTTGAGGGTTCCTCACTAGAAAAAAAATACCTAAAGGGTTCCTTGAAGAACTCCATACACAACAATAGAGGTTTTATTGCATACTCAATTTAAAGAAGAATATAATATTTTTTCCCTTTTCAGCCATAAAAAACAGAACGCAAAGGTGGACAGAAAGGTCCAGCAAGTCGTAGTTGAAGGATTACAGCTTTACAACATCAGAGCAGCCTGCAGCAGAGGATCGTTCTCCAGTAGAAACATGAAGCAGCATCTGAGATCCTCTGATGTGTGACTGTGGACCACAAGCCACGCTGCAGCTGCAGCGCTGCAGCGTGTTGCAGCTCTCTGAAAATATCCTGCAGCTCCGCCTCATGTTGACAACAACACACTCAACTACTGACTGACTACTGACTGACTACTGACTGACGGCTGAACGACGGCTGAACGACTACTGACTGACTACTGAACGACTACTGAACGACTACTGACTGACTACTGAATGACTACTGACTGACTACAGACTGACTAATGAACGACTACTGACTGACTACTGACTGACTACTGAACGACTACTGACTGACTACTGAATGACTACTGACTGACTACTGAACGACTACTGACTGACTACTGACTGACGGCTGAACGACTACTGACTGACTACTGAACGACTACTGACTGACTACTGACTGACTGCTGACTGACTGCTGACTGACTGCTGACTGACTACTGACTGACTACTGACTGACGGCTGACTGACTGCTGACTGACTACTGACTGACTACTGACTGACGGCTGACTGACGGCTGAACGACTACTGACTGACTACTGAACGACTACTGAACGACTACTGACTGACTACTGAACGACTACTGACTGACTACTGACTGACTACTGAACGACTACTGACTGACTACTGACTGACTACTGAACGACTACTGACTGACTACTGAATGACTACTGACTGACTACTGAACGACTACTGACTGACTACTGACTGACGGCTGAACGACTACTGACTGACTACTGAACGACTACTGACTGACTACTGACTGACTACTGACTGACTGGCTATTGACTGACTGGGTAGTTGGCTGACTTTGTGACTGGATAACTGACTGACTGATTGACTTTTGTCTGATCACTTACTGTTTGACAAACTGATTGGATAAATTAACTGACTGACCAGTTGACTTACCGACTGACTGATTAACTGGATGACTGACCCGCAGGCTGACTGACTGACTGACTGGCTCACTGACTGACTGACTGACTGACTGACTGACTGGCTGACTGACTGACTGACTGACTGACTGACTGGCTCACTGACTGACTGACTGACTGACTGACTGACTGACTGGCTCACTGACTGACTGACTGACTGACTGACTGACTGACTGACTGGCTCACTGACTGGCTCACTGACTGACTGACTGACTGACTGACTGGACTTCCTTAATTTTAGCATGTTAGGGATTCTTCTTCACTGATGTTGCAGGGTGGGATTTCCTTCTCCGCCTGAGGAACCGCTGTCTGCTTCTTTCAACATCAGCCAAAACAAGGAACCTTCAAAGGAAGCTTCCTATGTGTCCTACCTGAAGGAGACAGAACTACAACTTCCTACCTAGAAATGCTTCAGAGACATGAAGCTTCCTTGAGTTTGAGTTCAGTATTTACATCAACCTGGGTTAGCTGTTTTTGCCGAACACATGGACAGAGTCATTGCATCAAAATTACAACGGAGACCCAAAGGGAACCAATCACAGAGCCTGAACGGATAGAACGGTCATTCCCGTTAAAATCAACGTTCCAGGACGGTCGGAGCGGCGGCCATCTTGCTGTGACCCGTTGGACTAGCTTCTGCATGAAGAGACTCACAGCAAGTCACTGAGCTGAGAGGTTTTACAGCAAGAACCAAAGCAGCTTCTCTGTCTCCTTGCTGCCATGGATTGCTAACATGCTAATGTTGAGTAGAAGAGCTAGAGAGAGAAGTCCAGTCTGTGATGAAGCTATGTTAGCCTCGTCGCTAACGTTAGCTTCCAGTTGAGTTCTGACAGTTTGCTAACAGACTCATCTGCTCAGTTCTCACAGTGACAGACTTTACACCTTAATGTCCAGAGTTGTGTTGTCACCATAGCAACTAACACTTAAAATTCTATAATCACTCTTTTATGCTGAACTAGACAAATTACCATGAGAAACAGATCCTGTGCCGATCCTGTGTCAGACTGTGTCGAACCAGACCAGACCAGACCAGACCAGACCAAGCCAGACCAGACCAGACCAGACCAAACCAAACCAAACCAAAACAAACCAAACCAAACCAAACCAAACCAGACCAGACCAGACCAGACCAGACCCAACCAAACCATATCAGACCAGACCAGACCAGACCAGACCAGACCAGATCAGACCAGACCCGGTCCAGAACCAGGCTGCTGCCCTGTCCTGTTGTTCTGTATCTGTCTGTCCACAGCAGTTTATATGAGAGACTCTATATTTAGGAGAGGAAGTTATGTAAGTGTGAAGCCATGTGAACACAATGAAGAGCTGTTTGGTTTAGAGGAGGGAGGGCACACACACACACACACACACACCCATACACACACACACACACACACACACACACACACACACACACACACACATACACACACACACACACACACACACACACACAGATACACACATACATAAATGCACACTATTCCTACACACACTGACATTTACACATACAAATTACAAAGGAAGTGTAGAGGAGTCTAGGGAGGAAAGAGAGAGAGAGAGAGAGAGAGAGAGAGAGAGAGAGGAGAGGGAGGGAGAGAGAAAGAGAGAGAGAGAGAAGAGAGGAGGGAGAGAGAGAGAGAGAAGTAAGTGAGTAAGATTTTATTTATATAGCACCTTTTTAAAACAAAGATACAAAGTGCTTCACAAGATACAGAAATACAAAAATACAATACAGAAAAATAAGCAACATACATATACAGCAATATACAGAAAGATAAATTACAGCCCCGTTACAGGGAAGGCAAGTCGGTAAAAATGGGTTTTGAGAGGTTTTTTGAAGCCGTTTACAGATTCAGCCGATCTAACAGAGGGGGAGACAGTTCCTGAGGGACGGGCCCTAACGGGAAAAGCGTAATCACCCCTGGATTTGCGGAGGGAGCGGGGTATAAATAAGAGACTTGGTCGGATGATCTGAGTGGGATAGAGGTGGAATACGGATGCAAAAGTTCGGAAATGTATGAAGGGGCGAGACCATGCAGGGCCTTTTATGTGATAAGTAGTAGAGATCTATTCTGTACTTTACAGGGAGTGAAGGGACGCGAGGATTGGTGTAATGTGGGATCTACGGTTGGTTTTGGTTAGCAGCGTTTTGCACGAGTTGCAGGCGGGACAGGGCCGCTGGGCTGAGACCGGAGAAAAGAACATTGCAGTAGTCTAGGCGTGAAAAAATTAGGGTATGGATTAGTAATTCTAGATCTCTGGTTGATAGCATTGATTCGATTTTTGTGATGTTCCGGAGTTGGAAAAAGCAGGTTTGCACCAGCTTGTTTATGTGTAGGTCAAAGTTCAGATTCTGGTGAAAGATTACACCCAGGTTTCTTGAGGAGGGTTTAACATTGGTGGCCAGAGGGCCGATACAGGGTTTCACTTCAGAGACAAACTTATCAGGACCAATAAGAAGAACCTCGGTTTTGTCTGAATTTAACTTTTTTTATTTTTTTTATTTAACCTTTATTTAACCAGGTGAGTCCCATTGAGATTACAAGATCTCTTTTTCGAGGGAGCCCTGGCCAAGATAGCAGCAATACAGATTTTCAAACAACATACAAGCAAGGATTAAAAGCACATAAAACAAAACATACAGAAGGAAACTGAAGGAAATTAAGTGACATCCATTCCTTAATAGCAGCCAGGCAGTCATGGAGGGTACCAATACTACCCATGTCGTTTGGCTGAACTGAAAAACACAGCTGCATGTCATCAGCGTAGCAGTGGTGAGAGATGCAGTTGAACTGGCTAACCAGGTTGCCTGGAGGTAACGTGAAGTGAGAAAAGGACGGGACCAAGGATTGAACCCTGCGGTACTCCACAGAGTATAGGGGCAGTTGAGGACACAAAGTTATCTATGACAACCTGAAACTTCCTGTTTGTCAGATCGGACGAGAGCCAATTGAGAGCAGAGCCCGAGATACCAACCCACTTATTAAGCCGTTCAATCAGGATGGAGCGATCAATGGTATCAAAAGCAGCAGTTAAGTCGAGCAGGACCAGGACAGAAGCCCGCATGAGGATGTCATTTGTCACTCTTAGTAGTTCTGTTTCTGTACTATGTTGGTGACAAAAGCCGGATTGGAATTTATTGAGAATATTGTGTCCTTCAATGACCTCAAGGAGCTGCTGTGCCACCATTTTTCCAAGAATTTTGGAGATGAATGGTAGTTTCGAAATGGGTCTGTAGTTATTTGGTTGGGTTGGATCAAGGGCAGGTTTTTTTAAAATAGGTTGGACGCTCGCCATCTTAAAACCATCAGGAACACGGCCAGAGGTGAGAGAGAGATTAATAATTGAGAGTAGGCTGGGGCCCAGGGTAGGCAGGACCTCTTTAAGGAGTTTGGGGGGGATTACATCTAACGGGCAGGAGTACAGGTGCATATGGGATACAGTGTCAATAAGATTGTGTAGAGAGATAGGGGAGAACTCAGACAAGAGAGTAGGACAGTGGACTGATGAATCAGAAGAACCAGTAGCGTTGTTAAAATTAGATCGAATGTTATTGATTTTGTCAACAAAGGAAGAAGTTTCCACAGTCTACTGGAGGAGGCAGATACAGCAGGATGGGCAGGGTTTACAAGCCGGTCAGTGGTCTTAAACAGGAACCTAGGATTGTGTTTGTTGTCACTAATTAGGCCTGCAAAGTAGGCAACTCTCGCCTCTTTGATGTTTTGGTTGAGCGTGGACAGCAATTCTTTCAGACGGAGGAGACGGACCCTAAGGTTGGATTTCTTCCATCTACGCTCCACTCGTCTAGATTCCCTTTTCAGATGAGGAATGTTGTCATTGATCCAGGGGCAAGAGCTAGCTGAAGAAAACGACCTGGGAGTGTAGGGAGCTGTGGTGTCTAGCGCAGATGCACACTGATCAATGAACCACGTTACAAGATCATTAACATTGGAGGAGTCAGGTGGGGGGGGGGGGGGGGGGTATAAGAATCAGAAAAACAGGATGAAAAAGTAGCTGCAGAATGGGCGAGAAAGCGAGAATGTACTGTGCACTTCTGCGGTTGAGCAGAAGACTGAAGCATGGTGTCAAAAACAATGCATTTGTGGTCAGAGACAAAATCAAACGTAGAGTTCAAAGTCAGGGCGAGGGTAAAAACAAGGTCAAGAGTATGACCTTGGTCATGTGTAGGACCTGACATGTTGAACTAGGTTAAAAGAGTTGGCAATATTTAAAAAGTTGGTTGCAAAAGAGTTAGAGAGGTTGTCAGTGTGCACATTAAAATCTCCAGCCATAATAACTCTATCATATTTGAGAACCACTGAGTTTAACAGTTCAGAGAGTTCGAGGAAGGGAGAGAGAAGAGAGGGAGAGAGAGAGAAGAGAGAGAGAGAGAAGAGAGGGGGAGAGAGAGAAGAGAGAGAGAGAGAGAGAGAGAGAGAGAGAGAGAGAAGAGAAAAGTAATTCCCAGTTGTTTGTCTCTTCATTACAGTAATACTCTCTTCACTCTGGTTTGGTAAATTTGCTCCTTGATCAGATTTATTTCAGCCTATAAATGACTGCTCCAAACACACACACACACACACACACACACACACACACACACACACACACACACACACACACTGTTTGACGTTGAAGGCTTAACTCACTCTGTGTGGTCCATTAAGTCCCTCTCTCTCTCCCCCCCCCCCCCCCCCCCTCTCTCTCTCTCTCTCTCCCCCCCCCTCTCTCTCTCTCTCTCTCTCTCTCTCCCCCCCCCCCCCCCCCCCCCCCCTCCTCTCTCTCTCTCTCTCTCTCTCTCTCTCTCTGGAGAAGGGATTGACCACCTGACCCAGTGAATGGAGATCTGCATGTTCTTCTCCCAAACCCAGTGAACCGCAGCAGGAGCAGATTAACTCCACCACAGTGTGTGTGTGTGTGTGTGTGTGTGTGTGTGTGTGTGTGTGTGTGTGTGCCAACTCTTCCAATTTTGTCGTCGTATTGTCGTTTATCCAGATTTTCTCCCATATTTTGGTCAAATTTCTACGGAAGCCCACTGAGGACAAACATTTTATTCACACTGTTTTCCTGTGATAAGAGTTTTCTTACTTTTCTCAAGATATCAAGTTATTTGTCATTATCTTGGGAAAACAATTTTTGCTATCCGAGATCTGGAGAATAAGAAAATTATCTCATTATCTAGAGATAACAAATAAGAATCATCCCGCCCCTAATAGCCACGCCCCCTTCCTGTCAGTCCAATCAGCTGTTGTTCTGTTCCTGACGGACAGTGAGGATGTTTTGCTGTGTGAAGTCTCATGATCTGCTCATGTAATGTGAGGAAGTTATGGCATTTAATTCAATATGATTATGAGGAGAGAGAATTAAGTTACATGATACAATCATGTAGTGTGTATTACATCAAAATCACACACACACTCACTCACACACTCCACACACACACACACACACACACACACACACACACACACACTTAGAGAAGACCACAAAAACGTCATCAGATTTGAAGCTCAATAACTGTTTGTGTCCTGAATTAAACGCAGGATACACACACACTCATGTTCACTTTATCAAACACACACCTACACACACACACACACACACACACACACACACACACACACACACACAGAGCGCCCGGGGCTTCAGGTTCAGCTGCAGTACGACTGAGTTCAGTCCTGCTTTCTGTCTGAAGGCTCATTGTTCCGCTAACAGGCTGCTGTGTGAAGTCTCATGACACACACACACACACACACACACACACACACACATACACACACACACACAGGGAGGTCAGAGGTCAGCTACAGAGCAGCAGTCCTGACTTGAACCCGGACCTTCCAGTTGATGATTTCCCTTCACATCACAGACAAAACCCCTGAACACGTATCAATGATCAGATTTAATGATATTTAATCAGTTTTCGCTCCACTAGCCAACACACAACAGCTTCAGGAGTCTTCAGGAGCCTGATGAGAGGTGTCAGGTGGGAGGATGGAGAGGGTGAAGGCATGGTTACATACAGCTGGAGAAGCCGTGCACACACCTCTCCACTGTCATGTGTTATTACACACACATGTTTTAGCTGCATTGTTTTCATCAAAGCAATGTCGCGGAGACATTGGCTCATAATAAATGTCAGCAAATCCAGAGAATAGCCTGCGACTTTTCATTTTTGTATATTTAGGTAATAGTCTGAATATTGAATGCACATTTTGCTGCTCTGCCACCGCTTAACTTGTACATTTTTAAGTCAGCATACTCGTTTAAACCCTGCGATCTAATGACTGCATGTTATGCAGATGACTGTGTCACTTTGATCTTGGAGCCGGTTCCAGAGACAGTTTCAGCAGAGATATCCTATGTGCAAAATGATAAGACAAGCTTTTCCTTAAATTCTGTGCACAATCAGCAGGTGTTACCGGCCACCGTCTCTTGATAAATCACGTCCACTACCAATTTCCATAAATTCCTCCCTTTATTTAGCGCCTCAGCCTTGGAACACCCACAAATGCGTATGCAATTAGACCAAAGCGCAAAAAACGGCGCACACAGATCAACCCTGACTTCAGGCCGTCTTAGTAGATCAGAAAAGGTTTTAGCGCCCGCAGTGCGATTTGCACTGGCGCAAACCTTTAGTAGATCCGGGCATTAATCTTTGATATTTCACACCTGGTGTACGAGAAAACAGTCAAGAAGATGCAAAAAGAGAAATCTGGTTTAGTTTTATTCTATATTTTATTTGGTTTCCTTCACTAAGCAGGTTTTGTTTTCACCTGTCAGTCAGTCTGTCAGCAGGAAACCTCACAAACTGATGAACACATGAACATGAAACCTGCTGAACAGACCGGTGGAGGGCTGAGGAACCACGGGTTAGATTCTGGTGGAGATCCAGATGTGCGATTTCCAACATTAGATGATTATTGTTTTTTAGCCATAACTAAGAAACTGATGGAGATAGACGGCCAAGAAATGAAAGTTGAAGTGACAGGAAGGAGTTTGGGTGAGACGGAGTCTGTGATCTCTGCTGCTTCAGTCTGTTTTCTGATTGGAAGAACCCGGTCTGAACTGATTTAACACTGCATGGGAAAGACATCCTGTTCATGGATGATCAGAGAGAAGAAGGGAGAGGGAGGATGGAGAGAGAGAGCAGAATAAAAAGATGGAGGGAGACAGAAACAGCTGATGGTGAACGGAGGAAGAGATGGAGGGATGGAGGAATATTTTTACACCAACAGCTTTACTTCTGCTTGAGTAGAATATTTCTCTCCTCTCCGTCTCTCCTTCTCTTCTTCTTCTGGAGGATCGTTCAGATGTTTCAGGTGTTTCGGTTCGGTTCGGTGTTCAGCCTCCCAGCAGCAGCTGGCGAGCGCTGGCAGCTACAAACAGAGAGGAGCCTGGTGGAGTCAGAGTCTGACTCCCCCCCCCACCCCCCCCCCCACCCCCCCCCACCCCACCCACACCCCCCCACCTGGCAGCCGGACCCGTCCCACCGACCCCCCCTCCTCCCCCTCCTCCCCCTCCTCCCCCCCCTCCCCTCAAACAACCTGATTTACCGCCATGCAGCTGCAGATTCCTGCTTCATCTGCAGAAGAGCAGCTGCAGCTGAGCGAAGGAGGAGAGGAGGAGAGGAGGAGAGAGGAGTGGAGGAGAGAGGAGAGAGGAGAGGAGGAGAGAGGAGAGAGGAGAGGAGGAGGAGAGAGGAGTGGAGGAGAGAGGAGAGAGGAGAGAGGAGTGGAGGAGAGAGGAGTGGAGGAGAGAGGAGAGAGGAGAGAGGAGAGGAGGAGGAGAGAGGAGTGGAAGAGAAGAGAGAAGAGAGGAGGAGAGGACGAGAGAGGAGAGAGGAGAGGAGGAGAGAGGAGTGGAGGAGAGAGGAGAGAGGAGAGGAGGAGGAGAGAGGAGTGGAAGAGAAGAGAGAAGAGAGGAGGAGAGAGGAGTGGAGGAGAGGAGGAGAGAGGAGAGGAGGAGAGAGGAGTGGAGGAGAGGAGGAGAGAGGAGAGGAGGAGAGAGGAGTGGAGGAGAGAGGAGTGGAGGAGAAGAGAGAAGAGAGGAGGAGAGGAGGAGAGGAGGAGAGAGGAGTGGAGGAGAAGAGAGAAGAGAGGAGGAGAGGAGGAGAGGAGAGCAGAGGAGAGGAGGAGAGGAGAGTGGAGGAGAGAGGAGTGGAGGAGAAGAGAGAAGAGAGGACGAGAGGAGGAGAGGAGGAATGGAGGAGAGGAGAGTGGAGGAGAGAGGAGTGGAGGAGAAGAGAGGAGGAGAGGAGGAGAGGAGGAATGGAGGAGAGGAGAGTGGAGGAGAGAGGAGTGGAGGAGAAGAGAGAAGAGAGGATGAGAGGAGGAGAGGAGGAATGGAGGAGAGGAGAGTGGAGGAGAGAGGAGTGGAGGAGAAGAGAGGAGGAGAGGAGGAGAGGAAGAGAGGAGGAGAGGAAAGGAGGAATGGAGAGAAGAGGAGAGGAGAGGAGAGAGGAGAACAAGTGACTGTGAACTGGAGTTATTTAGTGATGAAATGTTGTAATTTACTGTTCTGGTGAACCCACTTTCCCTGAACCTGCCGCGTCTTCTTCTACTGCAGTTAGGGATTTCCTACATTTCCCAGAATGCCTTTCAACAACCTCCAGAGAAGCGACTTCTCCCTGTATGATTGTTGAACGTCTCTCGGTGCAAAATGGCGGCTCTAGAAAGAAGCCCTCGCTCTTTGATTCTGAGGGACTGACACCAAAACCTGACGTTTACCGCTGATGTTTTACATCCTGAAACATTTTCTCATATCAAACTCTGTTGTAGCTGCTGGAAACATCTGGAGGTGAAGAGAAAATCACTAACAGCTGTTTTAACTGTTTAACCCTTCGCTGTCTGGACTCTGTCAGCCTGCAGCTTCCTGTCTGTCTGCTGGTTTCTCTCTCAGCTCAGACTGAATGGATTCATTTGACATGGTGGGATTATCGAGACGGACAAAAACACTTGGCAGCCTGGGTTCACTGGGGGGAGGGGGGGGGGCAGACACACACACACACACACACACACACACACACACAGTGGTAATGACAATGTCTGATTTGGCCTGTTAACACTGCTTTGCAATTTTTTTTTCTGTTTTGGAAGTTTCCAGTTATTACAGATATACACACCAATACACTGTGTAAGCTTATTGATTATGTACTATTGCATGGGTTATGTTTTCAGAAATAGACATTGATTTGTCATAATGTGCTACAAAATGCATGTTTTAAAAGACAAATAGCTTATCTCACTATGGTTTGAATGTATTTGAATGGGTTTTGAAAACTGATTTGGTGATAAACAGACCTGTGTGTGAATTAAATGAACTGAATTGAAATGAATGAGAGCAAGAGGGAGAGACAGAGAGAAACACAAAGAGAAAGCGAGAGAGAGAGAGAGAGAGAGAGAGAGAGAGGGAGAGAGAGAGACAGAGAGGGAGAGAGAGAGAGATAGAGCGAAAGAGAGAGGGAGAGAGAGAGAGAGAGAGGGAGAGAGAGAGAGAGAGAGAGAGATGTTTGTCTGAATGAAGCTGAGGTCAGTGAACGCAGCACACCCAGACGTTAATCCTCCGCAAATAAAGAAACGGCAAGATTAATCATTACATAAACATATCCCACAATCCTCCTGGGGAATACTGATCCCCCCCATCACACACACACACACACACACACACCTACACACACACACACACACACACACACACACACACGTTTGCTGGCCTTTTCACTGCTGTTGAGAAATGGCCAGCATGTGTTGAATACGGGAAAGGGAGAGAGAAAGAGAGAGAGAGAGAGAGAGAGAGAGAGAGACAGAGACAGAGAGAGAGAGAGAGCAGGAGAGAGAGAGAGAAAGAAAGACAGAGGAAGAGGAAGAGAGACAGAGAGAGAGAGAGAGAGCAGGAGAGAAAGAGAGACAGAGAGAGAGAGAGAGAGAGAGACAGAGAGAGAGATAGAGGGAGAGACAGAGAGAGAGAAAGACAGAGGAAGAGAGAGAGACAGAGAGAGACAGAGAGAGAGAGAGAGAGAGACAGAAAGACAGACAGAGAGAGAGAGAGACAGAGAGAGAGAGAGAGAGACAGAGAGAGAGAGAGAGACAGAGGAAGAGAGAGAGAGAGAGAGAGAGAGATAGATCACTGTTCAGTAAAACAGGAAACTGGACTTTTAACATTCCTATGTTGGATTATTGTTTATTTCTCTAATTTGTTACAAATGCTTTGGAAACACAAATTCTTTTGTCCTGCCAATAAAGTTGATTTGAGTTTGAGTGACGGCGCTGCCGACCAGACCGCGCCCCGCCCCGCCCCGCCCCGCCCCGCCCCGCCCCGCCCCGCCCCGGAGCAAGGCACCGAACCCCCGACGGCTGCAGAGGAGCCGCCAGAGGAATCAAACCTGTGACCTCCAAGGCCCAGAACGCCCTCTGTAACCAGTCCGTTCAGACCGTGCACACACACACACACACACACACTCATATTCATCCCCAAACACATAAATGCATACACACATGAAAAACAAAGACAGAGACACACACACACACACACACACACAGACACACAAACAGATACACACAGGCACACTTGTATATTCATGAACACACATTTGCACACAACCACACACAAATGCATACATACACAAAAACACACGTGCACACACATACACACATACATGTCTCATACACACACACACACACACACACACACACACAGTCCCACACAAAACAAATGCTAATCAATCCAAATCCATTTCCTCATCAAATCTCTTCCAGCCTCGTTGTGATGAATTCTCACTTTATTAAGACGCTCTTCTTCTTTTTCTTCTTCTCTTCTCTTCTTCTCTCTCTCCTCGTTAGATATGTATATCCAATCTGCAGTAATTAGCTCTCCGCTCTCTAATCCCTGCTGAATTATGGATTTCAACATCAAAGCACACATTCCAATAAAGCCGACGCTTGAAATTAGAGTTAATTTGAGACCTGCAATTATTTATACGGCGAGCTCGCAAACAGAAACATCTTTTTTAATGTTTGCCAGCTTCACTTCCCCCCGGGTTCAGCTGCAGAGTGAAGAGCCGAGCTTTTTATTCACTCTGCACGATTAGAGCTGAAACCAGAGGAAAGAGAGAGAGAGAGGGAGAGAGAGTGAGAGAGAGAGAGAGAGAAGAAGGAGGAACAGAGGAATGTGGAGCGATGAGAGGAAAACAGATGAATATATTATGGAGTTCGGCCTCAGACTGAGAGGCTCAGAGAGAGGCTGGAGGTGAAGGAGGGAAGAGAGAAGAGAAGAAGACAAAAACATACAAGCAGCTTCTTTTTTCTTTCACACACACACACACGCACACGCACACACACACACACACACTTACATGTTTAAGGAATACACAGCTTTTAGGTAGATTGTCGGTCGACTCAGCTGTTATATGATGAGAGCAGACACCAAAATCATCCATGTGTTCCTGGTAGATCATCAGCTCTGGTGCTCCATGCTAACACTTTAGCATCCCCTATGTTGAGTGATAGTAGCTCCATGCTAACACTTTAGCATCCCCTATGTTGAGTGATAGTAGCTCCATGCTAACACTTTAGCATCCCCTATGTTGAGTGATAGTAGCTCCATGCTAACACTTTAGCATCCACTATGTTGAGTGATAGTAGCTCCATGCTAACACTTTAGCATCCCCTATGTTGAGTGATAGTAGCTCCATGCTAACACTTTAGCATCCACTATGTTGAGTGATAGTAGCTCCATGCTAACACTTTAGCATCCACTATGTTGAGTGATAGTAGCTCCATGCTAACACTTTAGCATCCACTATGTTGAGTGATAGTAGTTCCATGCTAACACTTTAGCATCCACTATGTTGAGTGATAGTAGCTCCATGCTAACACTTTAGCATCCACTATGTTGAGTGATAGTAGCTCCATGCTAACACTTTAGCATCCACTATGTTGAGTGATAGTAGCTCCGTGCTAACACTTTACATTAAAACTTGCTATGCTATCGCTGTCACTTTGGTACCAACTCTTGACGCTACAAATAAATAAATATACAGGAAAATGCATATTAAATGTCATACAATCAAAAATATATTCTGAAACAATACTAAAAATAGTTTAAGATGAAATAATTATATCATTGTTTTCTGAAAAGTTTCCTGTAACTTTGCCAGAGTCAGAATCATTTTCATCACCTGACGAAATAAACAGAGAGGAATCTGTCTTGGTGTAGAAACCTCTCACACACTGCCAGTCTGACAGGACAGACTGACACAGACACAAGGCCAGCAGCAGCTCACACACACACACACACACACACACACACACACACACACACACACACACACAGCAGACACACTATCCACTGTTTTGTATTTCCTGTCTGTATATCTGTGTTCTGTTTTTATCTGTCATGTCCTGCACTGATAAAGTTTTACCTTGAACACTGACAGAGAAAACTCACTACTGACACTACAGACAGACTGACAGACAAAACAAGTGAGGAGTCTCACTGAGCGTGACAGGAAGTGTTGCGCTCTGACAGACAGAAACATGTTCTATCATGGCTGCCAGTTTTGACCCAACGCTGCCTAACGCCTGATTCCAGAGACGAAAACAGCCAGTGGCCCTGAACGCATCACGACCCGCACCGCCAGCATGTCATAACACAGTAAACATAACACAGTTAAAGTGAATAATAAAAAGATAAAACAATGTTCTTCATGATGTTTTGCAGATAAATGTAGTTTGGTTGAGCCAATCAGCAGCGAGTCCAGCTGATGTCTCTCCTGCAGTTAGACTGAACCTGACTGGAGGAAAGGCTTCAAAAGAGTTTTGAATGTGCAAGAACTTTAAATTGAACCGCTCAGACAAAATCAAACCTTAACAATGTCTTCATTAAACTTCTTTAATCATATATTTATATAGTGGAAAATCTGAATTCCTATTTTATGGTACTTATTAAAACAGTCCATCCCAGCCCTCTCTCCGCAGACAGAGCGTTACGTAACGAGACTCTTTAATAATCCATCGAGCCGGTCGGTCGGCTGAATCTGAATCTCCTTGATGTGATCTGAC
>NC_135997.1:37486616-37499116 GCF_048128805.1 Centroberyx gerrardi
CTTTGAAACTTAAGATAAGACAGGTCAAGAACTCTGAAGTGAGCTCCAGGTCTTCAGGATTCAAAGAAAGAAAGACAGACTTGTCCACAGCGCTGTATGTCTTGAACTGACTCTGCTCTGTCTGTCCAACCTGATCTCACAGAAAAACATGAAATGAACACGACTTGTTAACAGCAAATTACGTTAAATTTACGTTTTCCCAGCAGGAATCGGTTACCTGAAGGAGACACGACTATAAACAGGAAGTAGTGTCACATTGAAGCACGGTGGCCAGTCAGGGCCTGGAGGTCAGGTGGAGGTCAGGTGGAGGTCAGGTGGAGGTCGGGGTGGAGGTCGGGCGATGAATTTTCCTTCGATGTCGGCGACCGGGATTCGATTCCCAGCGTTTTCAAAGGACATTTCAACTGTAAGTCACATTTTAATTTTTAACGAGCGCTTTTCTTATTTAACCACGACCAAACCATTTCCCTAACCTTAACCAAAGTCATTTTAGTTGCCTAAACTTAACCGTTAACCAGCCTTTGGGACGTAGTTCAGTTTGTGGTGGAGAAACATTATTTTCCCATATTACGTGTCCACAGCACGTAAATCGACGCTTCGTTCGTGTTCATTTCACGTATTTGTGTGACATCATGTCGGTCTGTCTGTCTGTAGTCTGTCTGTCTGTCTGCCTGTCTGTCTGTCTGTCTGTCTGTCTGTCTGTAGTCTGTCTGTCTGTCTGTCTGTCTGTCTGTCTGTCTGTCTGACATCAGACCGGCGGATGCAGAGGAGTTTTCAGTATCTGGATGATCTCTCTTGTCTGTCTTGTCTGTGAAGCCACACTGTGAGCAGCTCCTCTGCTCTGTGTCCGTCAGTCTGAGTATCTTCAGTATCTCTGCGGTGTGTTTTGTTGTAGAAGCACGTGAGACTCTGATCTGTGCTGAAACAAACTGTGTGCAGACAAAACCTCACGCTCAGAAAGGGGAACTATGCGCGCCTGCTGTTCATTGATTACGGTTCGGCGTTCAACACTATAGTTCCCCTCAGACTGATCACCAAGCTCAGGGACCCGGGGCTCCTCACTAAGCTTCCTGACTGACAGACCGCAGGTGGTGAAGACTGAAAACCGCACCTCCAGTTCCCGAACCCTCGACACCGGAGCCCCCCAAGGCTGCGTCCTGAGTCCACTGCTCTACTCCCTTTACACCTATGATTGCATAGCCACACACAACCTCCAACATCATTGTGAAATTCGCAGATGACACAGTGGTGGTAGGCCTGATCTCCAATAACAACGAGACAGCCTACCTGGATGAGATTGGACCTGAATGTCTCCAAGACCAAGGAGATGGTGGTGGACTTCAGGAGGGAGAAGCAGAGGATCCACTACACACCACTTAGGATCAACGGGACCCCGGTAGAGAAAGTGAGCAGCTACAGGAACCTTGGAGTTCACATCTCTGAGGACCTGACATGGTCCACACACATTTCCACCCTGGTGAAGAAGGCGAGGCAGCGCTTGTATCACCTCAGGCGGCTGAGGAAGTTCAAGATCTCCACAGCGCTGCAGAAATCCTTCTGCCTGGAACGGCAACTGCAGCTCTCAGGACAAGAAAGCCCTTCACAGGGTGATCCGACGCGCCGAACGTACCACCGGGACAGCGCTGCCCTGCCTCCAGGACATTTACACCAGGCGGTGCAGGTCCAGGGCAAACCGGATCATTAAGGACATTCACCATCCCGACCACAAACTGTTTCAGTGTCTGCCCTCTGGCAAGCGTCTCCGCTCCATCATGGCCAGGACTGAGAGGCTGAAGGAGCTTCTTCCCTCAGGCCATACGGTCCATAAGTACTTAAAACACACAACACACACATCCTGTACTTTGCACTCTGCATCCTTTTGCAGCTCAGCACCTTACACACTGTTTACACACTGATAATTGTAAATTGTTTATAACTGGCCACCTTTCTACTTTTTTATCTATTCCTTGCTATTTTTTTAATTTTTTTTATTTCTATCTTATGTTATTATGTACATATAGCTTTTATGATACTTGTCATTTTTCCCTGTATATAGCTTTATATTATTATATATTATTATTGATATCCTGTTACTACATTCGCTATTTGTTGAGTTGTTGCGACCACATTTTACTGCTGTTGTACAATCATGCATGTGACAAATAAATCTCTTGAATCTTGAATCTTGTATTTCCAAAGAAATGATGATCAAAACTACAAACGCACATACCTTTTACAGTTTTCCCTGTGGATGTTACCAGAACGAAGCGGTAGATGCCATATAGATAATTTTGTTTCCACCATAACACATAATTAGCGGCAGCAGCTCTAAGTGAAGCGTAATGAGGCTGGAGACGCGTCATGAGAGACGCCGCCGGTTCCTCTGTTTACTCCAAAATGCTAAAGCTCGGGCAAACCAATTCCCAGATGGATAAATTATCCAAATCCCAGCACCGGAGCCTGGAAAACAACGTTTCTCTGAGACCGGATCAAAGCGGGAGGAGGGCCACCTCGCCGCCTCGCCGCCTCGCCGCCTCGCCGCCTCGCTTTGAAACGTGTCAAGGTTCATCGTGGAAACGTAAAACCTCCATCAGCCGAGTTTCAGCGTCAGACTCAGGATCCAGAGAAGTTCAGTTTGAACTCGACTCACGACTTCGATTTTTTGGTCTCCGTAGAGAAATTTTGTCTTGAACCATTGGGGTTCAATTCCCCATGTAGTTCCAGTTCTCTGTGTAATGACACACACACACACACACACACACAGACCTTATTGTGAGTTGTTAATTATTTAATTGAAATGTTTCTGAAAGCACTTTGGGACACATCTGCTCAGTAAAAGGCTTTTTAATAATTAAAGTTTCAGTCCCACTTTATCTGTAAAGAAATCTCCAAAGCTGATACAATACAGTGTTAGAGAGAGAGAGAGGGAGAGAGAGAGAGAGAGAGAGAGAGAGAGAGAGAGAGAGAGAGAGAGAGAGAGAGGAGAGAGGGAGAGAGAGAGAGAGAGAGAGAGACATTCGAGCCAGCTGAGCCACCAGTCCGCCTTGACTGATTGATTAATTGACTGCCAGACTAACTGACTGAACAAACAAGCAAATTTGGCAGGCTTTACACACACACACACGCACTCACACACACACACACACACACACACTCCTGTCTTGCTGTTTGAGAACTGTAGACTCTCAGATCAGCAGACGGAGGCTGAGCGCTGACAGATGTGACGTGACGACCTGCGCTCCGAACCATCGCCTCTCCGCTGCTTCAGCTTCAGATCTGCAGAGCGGCGAGATCTACCAGGGAGCCTGAACGCAACGTGAAGGAAAAACGACTCAAAAAACGACTCAAAAAACGACTCGGGCGACGAGGTTCTGTCTCAGCAGGAATGAAGCAGCTCAGCAGGAAGTCATCCTGTCTCAATGTGTGACCAAGTCCACTTCACTGGAGTCCCAAGTCAGTCTCAAGTCTTGAGGCACAAGTCTCAAGTCAAGTCTCAAGTCTAAATGTAGAACAGCAAGTGAAGTCAGAACAAATCAAGAGTCCAGTATCAATTTAATATCTTAAAGAAAACTAAATATCTAGGACTTTTCAATGCAATATGGTTTTAATAGGATAAAAACTTGGTAAGAGCATCATGAGTTTGATTTCTATAATCAGTTTCAACTTCAATAAATTCAATCATTCCATACAAATTCAGAAAACAGAATTTAAATTCAGTCGTCTGCTGGAACAAATCTCATCACTTTCAATCTAAGTCATTTACAAACCCAACACTGATATTGTGTGACGCAAAGACAATTAAACAAACACTGTAGCGCCTCCCTTAGTGCAATTTTAAAAATACCCAAACAGAGCAGTGAGACGCATCGTCACTCAGCGGCGTCTGAGAGATCGTGCGTGACGGACGGACAGACCAGGGCCGCACAAAATCCACACAGTGTTCCTCCACTGACTGCTGTCCGCCCACTTCCTCCATATCTCATTAATATTCAAATAAGCCCCTCCCACTGACGCTTCCCTCCCGAACTTTCTGTTTCATTCAGAAACACGTCAATAATACACAAAGCAGCTCGCGCTCTCCATCACACTTCATGAGGACTTTAATCGTTTTGCAGTCTTTCCTCTTCATTGAAACACTGTTCTTCCCATCTTTTCGTTCCAGCCTTCTGCCCTCCTCCCCCCCCCCCCAAACCTCCCCCCCCCCCCGGCCCTCTGCAGTGTGATAGATTTGCAGACAGGTGGACAGCAGGCTCCAGCCCCCCCTCCCCCCTCCCACCCCCCCGCTCCCTGACCCGCGGGCCCGACCTTCAGCTCCTCCTCCCGGGGCGACGACCGGCCTTCTGTCCCCCTGCTGGTCGGGTCAGGAGGGCTTCTGCCACCCGCCTCCGCCAAGCTGTCGCTCGGCCGCACACTCATTTACACCTCCATCTCTCCATCTCTCCCTCTCTCTCTCTCTCTCCTCTCTCTCTCTCTCTCTCCATCGCTTTCTCCATTTTACATTTTAGAGCTTTAGCTGCATCTTACACTGAGTGAGCAGGCAGCGGCTCAGCGTCTCGCTCACACAGCATCGTTTCTCTGAACTCTGCAGTGTTGCCTCCTTCAGTTCAGTTGGTTTGTCCAGGTGAACAATGACCTTTGACCTCTGGTGGCACCAAATAACGGCAGCGAGAGTCTCAGTCCTCTAACAAGAGAACTGACACTCCAACTACAGGAAACCGCCCCGAAACACAAGGGATTATGGGTAGAAGGAGACGGAAAGCCTAGCAGAACAAAATGAAGTCTGGGCTGATGCTCATATTCAGTTGTTTCTTCATGTGTTCTTATTAACACCACAGAAGAAGAGACAGACAAGTCCATCATGCTGAGGGATCTTGATACTAATCATCATAGAAAATCCTGACTGTCCCTCATATCGACCCCCTTGTTTGTATTGTTCATGTGTTCTGAACTCATTTTGGTATTTCCTACAGCACTTGAAGGCATCACAACAGTACTTATTAATTGGAACCATGATGCTGCTGCAGGCTGATGTTAAACTGATGTTACTTGACGTGCCAAATAAATTAATCAATTTGTGGCATTTGCTTCCATCTGCTTCAAGGGACTTTTTTTTTTATTCTGTTGCTTTTCCACATTCATCTGTTCATTTGTTCATTTGTTCATTTGTTCATTTGTTCATTTGTTTGGATATATCAGAAAGACAAATTTCCCACTTTCAAGTCAAGATGGAAACTCAAAAATAAATTTTGTTTCCAAGTTATGACACAATACTAACCTTTAACCTTCTCAATATGGCGGAAAAGATTATGTTTTGACAAAATAATATCGCTTAAAATCTACTTTCTCACACTCCGGATACACTCTCTCTCCTCCAATAAACTGGCAGCTTTGTAGCAGCGAAATAAACAAAACAGCACGTGAAAGCAGCGCTGCAGTCAGACTTTCCCACCAGCAAGCGAACGCACAATAAATCACGATTAACGCACAGTCAGATAGTGAAGTCGGAAAGTCAGAGAAAATTTTCCTCAACGAGTTTACACGAGTTATGACACAAGAAGCAGCGAAATAAACCAAACGGCATGTGAAAGCAGCGCTGCAGGCCCAGGCGGCGGCGTGGAGGCTCAGCGCTTCCTGTCTGGGTTTGAAGCTCCGCCTCCTTCCTGTGTGCAGTTTGCATGTTCTCCCCGTGTTCGCCTGGGTTTCCTCCCACAGGCCAAACACATGCAGCCCAGGTGGATTGAAGACTCTAGGCATGAGTGTGTTTGTGTGTAGTATGGTATATGATGTATATGATGCAGTAAACAATGTATATGAAGTATGTATATGATGTAGTATAGGATGTATTGTGTATATATGATGTAGTATGCACAGTATATGACATGTACTGTATATGATGCCATGTAAAGCCCTTTGAGACTTGCCTGTGATAAAGGACTTTATAAATAAACCAGACTAGACTTTCCCAGCAGCAAGTGAACAGGCAGGAAGTCAGTTAACACAAACACTGTCAGTCTGTCAGTTTGTGTAAAGTTCCAGCATAACATTTCATCTTGTTGCTGCTTTGTTGCTGTGGGGATCGGACCTGTGACCTTTCAGTTACGGGACGGTCTGTCCTGGTCTGCCCCCCCCCCCCCCCCCCCGTAGAGAAGAGTTAAATAATCTCCTCGCCCAAAGCCAGCTGTAATCCTGTGACATAACATCGGCTGCTAATTGCCTCCTGCAGTGTTTCTTCACAGACTGAGAATCTAAACCAGCTGGATGAACCGCCCCGCCGCCACCACACACACACACACACACACACACACACACACACACAGACACACACACACACACACAGACACAGACACACACACACACACACACACACACAGCAAACCGAGGCCTGCAAAATAAAGATTTCCAAACAGTTTGATGAAATATTGATGAGGTATTGATCAGTGGAAGCAGCGGACGCCTTGATCTCGCTCACTGGCCGTTTTACACAGCAGGATGTTTTCAGCATGAGGAACACACATCTGCTTTCCTCTTCATGTCTTCTCTGCCGGCTGAAAACCTCGAATCTCCAAAATATCAGCAGGACGTTCAGGGCAAACTTTACAGAAGAGCCGAAACACAAAGAAGACCCAACTTTGATCAGCTGCAAATATCTTCTGATATTGATAATGTCATCACAAAAATACACAAATACAGAGATACTGAACAGATCTCCTCAAGAGCTTTTACTTGATATATTGATCTCATTTTCAGGAGGTAAGAAATACAGACTGAGCAGCAGGTATCTGAGTTTAGAGGTTTTGAAGGGTTTCATAAGGACGAGGGTGGTAGAATAGAGAAGCATGCAGTCCTTCAGTTTAAGGTAAAACAGGAAAATCACCCAAATTGGAGTTACAAGGTTTGTTTGTTGAAACGTAACACAGATTGTTTTGTCTGAAACTAGACAGCGATTTGTTGGAAAAGACAAAATCTGTTTAAGATTGTGCGATACGAGAAGTGAAAGCTCTGCGTGTGAAATATTAAACTTCACATCATCTGAATCCTTCACACGCAGCCGCTGGTCAGTCTGAGGATTCAGGTTCAGGTTCAGGAAGTGAAGCGTGAGAAAACTCAAGATATTCATCTGATGTCTCCACAGTTTGGTCTGGTTCAGGCTGAAGGAGGCGTGCTGCAGAAGACCAGGTCCAGACCGCCTGTTAATCCTCCCTTCACACCGCGTCACATGACCCGGGTCACGCACCGCCGCCGCGTCGCTGCGAGGCGCGACTCGCTGTGGGAGAGACTTTCTGATTTGTTTTAAAGAAATAGTTCACCCAAAAATTTTAATTCAGTCATTATCTGCTCATCCTCCTGCCAGTAGAAAATCAGATGAGAGTTTCTTCTTCATGCAGCTCACCAGCAGTTCTCCAGGCTCGCTGCCGGAGAAACTTTATTCCAAACAGTTGCAGTAAATGGAGTCCAGTCCTTTAGGCTTCAGAAAGGGCAAAAAATGTTCATAAATGTTTCCATACAGCTTCAGCATATTTCAAGTCTTCTCCTCGTTCCCAAACCTCATGAGATCCTGCAGCCACAGAAGTCTCACTCTGTTTCACACAAACTTCGTGAGGTTTGGGAACGCGGAAGCTGAATACGATGGAGGAAGACTCGATTTGCGTTTTTTTTTCCACTCACAGAGCGATCGCATTGCGTCAGAAGACTTGGATTATGCTGAAGCCATATGGAGACATTTATGGACATGCTTTGTCCTTTCTGAAGCCTGAAGGACTGGACTCTGTTTACTGCAACTGTTTGTCAGAAAGCTTCTCCGGCAGCGAGTCTGGAGAACTGCTGCTGAGCTGCATGAAGAAGAAACTCTCATCTGATTTTGTACCGGCAGGAGGATCAGCAGATAATGACTGAATTTTAATTTTTGGGTGAACTACTTTATTTTCCGGGTTAGGGTTAGGGTTAGGGTTTTCCTAATTTCCTAATCATTTCCCAGAAAGGAACTGTTAATTTCTTAGGAAGTTTCCTGGAGAGAAGCATGACATGATGTTCTAGTTATCGGGAAAATAGAGAAAGAGTTGAATGGTAGTTGGTAAGTTCCTCCGATTTCTTCTGTTGTTTCCAAGGCAGAACCATTAAATTATGTAGCAGTTATATAGAAACTGCATCATCATATGAATAATAACTTCATATAATAATAAATATTATTTTTTCCAATAAACAGTTTATAGTTTTGCAGTTCTCTCCAGGAAACTTTTTAGAAATGTTCAGTATTGATCGACTCTCCAGACTGAGACTTTCTACAGAGCTGCTGCTTCACTTCATGCTTCTTTCAGGAAACTTCCAGAGAAATGAACAGTTCCTTTCTAGGAAATGATTAGGATTATTACCCAGGGGAAGTGGACTGAGCTTCACAGGTTCACACTGGGAGCTGACCAGTGAAACCAGTCTGCTGCTGGAGACACTGAGCCGGGCTCAAGGGAACATCAGCAGTTCATCACTTTCCTGCTGAGTTTCTCTCTTTCTGTCCTCAACTCTGTTCTCAGTAAAGATGGAAATATGTCACTGTGTGAATTAGTTAATATCCCTGTTAAATATATCAGTCAATATATATCAATATGAGAAATGAGTCATGATCCATTTGGAAAACATGAAAAACTCTCTGACATGGAAATCAAACTCAGTGTGGATTATTGTTGAAATTATTTTCCAGTTTAAGACCTTTGACTAACTAGTGACACTGAACATGACAGTTCTACATTTGAAATACTGTATAGAACAATAAAGATTCTTTATATATATATATATGTCCAAAATACAGCATTTTGGAATGAAATCCTTCATATGTCAGTAGGTAAATTTGTCTATTTCCCAAAGCAATATACTTCCTATTGATTATGATTCTTTAGAGGTTTTTTTTATCCATACTATGCTTGATAACAGCCAGTCCACATGGAGATTAAACTAATTTCTTGCATTTCATGAAAACACATATTAATAATATTGTAGCCTAAGTGCAGCATCACATTCACACCAAATAAAAATAAAAAACTGTTTCAAGCGGCATCTCGTCTGATAACATGAACATAAACATTTCATGACAGATCAGCAGCCTTTCATGGATAAAACCATATCACTGCACCAAGAGCCTCAGAAACAAGTCTGCTCATGTTTCACTGACCAGTAACATCAAGTCAACAACAACAACAACAACAAGAAAAGACAACAGAACCAGAACTCCAGATCCAGAATAAATGAACACAACCAACACAAAACAGACAGGTTCTACATCACATACACACCAGAATTCATCGTCTATCCATCCCAGTATCACAGTAAAGACAGTTTCTACATCAGAACTGAACCAGTCTGGAATCAAATCAACCAATCAACTAAACTCAGATCCTCAGTGGAACCAGCAGCAGAACCACAGAGCGGTCGGCACATCTCCTGTTGTGTCAGATAAAACGCAGCTATTTGAATCTCTGCTGTGTTGTGATAATAACAAAGACTCCAATACCCACAATGCCTTGCGGGGAAATCAAGGAACTCCCGCTGTGGAAACCTGTTCATTGCTTCATTGCATAGATTTACAACTATTTCTGACGAGTGTGAGTATTTAGGCTCACGGTCTGGATATTTGAAATAAATAAATAGGTAAAAAAAAACAAAAAAAAAAACAAATAAATAAAGCCCTGTCTCTGTCATTAATGTGAAACCTCCTCATGTTTGCAGGCGTGTTGGTTTCAGCACGCATCAGGCTGCAGCGCGTTCTGCCTTCCCGCCACATCCAGACTAACGGGTAATGACAGCTGCCAGCGACGCTCCACAGGAGGGGGAGGGGGGGGGAGAAGAGATGGAGAAGGAGAAAGAGAGAGAGAAAGAGAGGGAGATGGGAAGGACAAGGGAAGGGAGAGACAAGGAAGAGGGTTTGGTTCATGTGAGTGTGTGTGTGTGTTGCGGAGGTGGGGGTGGGGTTTGGGGGGGTGGGGTTTGGGGGGTGGGGTGGGGGGGGGAGGCTGTGGGTGACGCTGGTGTAGCAGGAGGATTAAGCGTTGTGAAATCTGGAGGCGGTAAACAAACCGTCTGATTCCCAGCTTGTTTTTCACCATGTGAACGCACCGAGACACAAACCAGAACCAACCACAGGCTTAAACTGTGGTTTAACTCTGTGTTTAACTCTATGGTTTAACTCTGTGTTTAACTCTGTGGTTTAACTCTGTGTTTAACTCTATGGTTTAACTCTATGGTTTAACTCTGTGTTTAACTCTATGGTTTAACTCTGTGTTTAACTCTATGGTTTAACTCTATGGTTTAACTCTATGGTTTAACTCTGTGTTTAACTCTATGGTTTAACTCTATGGTTTAACTCTGTGTTTAACTCTATGGTTTAACTCTGTGTTTAACTCTATGGTTTAACTCTATGGTTTAACTCTGTGTTTAACTCTATGGTTTAACTCTATGGTTTAACTCTATGGTTTAACTCTGTGTTTAACTCTATGGTTTAACTCTATGGTTTAACTCTGTGTTTAACTCTATGGTTTAACTCTATGGTTTAACTCTGTGTTTAACTCTGTGGTTTAACTCTATGGTTTAACTCTGTGTTTAACTCTATGGTTTAACTCTGTGTTTAACTCTATGGTTTAACTCTGTGTTTAACTCTATGGTTTAACTCTGTGTTTAACTCTGTGGTTTAACTCTATGGTTTAACTCTGTGTTTAACTCTGTGTTTAACTCTGTGTTTAACTCTGTGGTTTAACTCTATGGTTTAACTCTATGGTTTAACTCTGTGTTTAACTCTATGGTTTAACTCTGTGTTTAACTCTATGGTTTAACTCTATGGTTTAACTCTATGGTTTAACTCTGTGTTTAACTCTGTGGTTTAACTCTATGGTTTAACTCTGTGTTTAACTCTATGGTTTAACTCTATGGTTTAACTCTGTGTTTAACTCTATGGTTTAACTCTATGGTTTAACTCTGTGTTTAACTCTATGGTTTAACTCTATGGTTTAACTCTTTGGTTTAACTCTATGGTTTAACTCTATGGTTTAACTCTATGGTTTAACTCTTTGGTTTAACTCTATGGTTTAACTCTGTGTTTAACTCTGTGTTTAACTCTGTGGTTTAACTCTATGGTTTAACTATATGGTTTAACTCTGTGATTTAAGTCTATGGTTTAACTCTGTGGTTTAACTCTATGGTTTAACTCTGTGGTTTAACCATACAGTACCAGTGAACAGAGTGATACTAGTATGACAGCACCACAGTCATACTGGGACCAGTATGGAGCAGTATGGACCAGTATGGCTGCATGGAAAAACCCGACAGTATCAAGTGCCACCAATACTAAATACAGGTCAGTGTTACAGAGCAGAGAGCAACTGACTGACTGACTGACAGGGAGCAATCAAGTTCAGTTCAGTTTAGTTCAGTCAGTTCAGTTCAGTTCAATCAGTTCAGTTCAGTTCAGTTCAGTTCAGTTCAGTCAGTTCAGTTCAGTCAGTTCAGTTCAGTTCAATCAGTTCAGTTCAGTTCAATCAGTTCAGTTCAGTTCAGTTCAGTTCAGTTCAGTTCAGTCAGTCAGTTCAGTTCAGTCAGTTTAGTTCAGTTCAGTCAGTTCAGTCAGTTCAGTTCAGTTCAGTTCAGTTCAGTCAGTCAGTTCAGTTCAGTACAGTCCAGTTCAGTTCAGTTCAGTTCAGTCAATTCAGTTCAGTTCAGTTCAGTCAGTCAGTTCAGTTCAGTCCGTTCAGTTCAGTTCAGTTCAGTTCAGTCAGTTCAGTCAGTTCAGTTCAGTCAGTCAGTTCAGTTCAGTCAGTTCAGTCAGTTCAGTCAGTTCAGTCAGTTCAGTTCAGTTCAGTTCAGGTAAGGTCAAGTCAGTTCAGTTCAGTTCAGTTCAGTTCAGTTCAGTCAGTTCAGTCAGTTCAGTTCAGTCAGTCAGTTCAGTTCAGTTCAGTCAGTTCAGTCAGTTCAGGTCAGGTCAGTTCAGTTCAGTCAGTTCAGTTCAGTTCAGTCAGTTCAGTTCAGTCAGTTCAGTCAGTTCAGTCAGTTCAGTTCAGTTCAGTCAGTTCAGTCAGTTCAGTTCAGTTCAGTTCAGTTCAGGTCAGGTCAGTTCAGTCAGTTCAGTTCAGTTCAGTCAGTTCAGTCAGTTCAGTTCAGTTCAGTTCAGCTCAGTTCAGTCAGTTCAGTCAGTTCAGTTCAGTCAGTTCAGTTCAGTTCAATTCAGGTCAGTCAGTTCAGTTCAGTTCAGTCAGTTCAGTTCAGTTCAGTCAGTTCAGTCAGTTCAGTCAGTTCAGTTCAGTTCAGTTCAGTTCAGTCAGTTCAGTTCAGTCAGTTCAGTTCAGTCAGTTCAGTTCAGTTCAGTCAGTTCAGTTTAGTCAGTTCAGTTCAGTCAGTTCAGTTCAGTTCAGTTCAGTTCAGTCAGTTCAGTCAGTTCAGTTCAGTTCAGTCAGTTCAGTCAGTTCAGTTCAGTCAGTTCAGTCCAGTTCAGTTCAGTCAGTTCAGTCAGTTCAGTTCAGTTCAGT
>NC_135997.1:37501616-37506616 GCF_048128805.1 Centroberyx gerrardi
AGCAGAGTTTGTGCTCGCTCTGTCAAACCTCCGTCACATGAACCAGCCTGAAGCATGACAGACATGAAAGAGCTGCCTTCACACACACACACACACACACACACACACACACACACACACACTTGTTACTGCCACCCCCCTCAACACACACCCAACATACCAACAACACATGAACTCGTCTTACCTTTCATGGCTGATATCACAAAATACATAGTTAAAGTCCAAGTCCATGGAATAAAGAGCTCAGTCGCAGCGATAGGAGAAACCTCCCTCTCTCTCTCTCTGTCTGTCTCTCTCTCCTTGTGTTTCTCTCTCTCTGTTTTCCTCTCTCTCTCTCTCTGTTTGTCTCTCTCTCTCTCTCTCTCTCTCTCTCTCTCTCTCGGAGCGGTGTGAGCAGCAGCTGCCTGACAGCTCTGTCAGCCTCCCAGCTCCACCGCATGAGAATCCATGTGACTGTGACATCATCAGTCTGCCCCCCCCTCCTCCCCCCTGGCTCCGCCCCCACCAGCCCCCTGACTGACAAGGCTGTCAGCCAATGAGAGGGAAGGGAACCTGAGGGGGAGCTCTGATTGGGTGCCTGCTTCTGCTGTAATCTGGTTGTGTGTGTGTGTGTGTGTGTGTGTGTTGTATTTCTATACTTATGAGGTCCTCACAAGGACAGGCACATGAGGAAAATCCTCCAAAGCGAGGACATTCTGCCACTCCTCATTTCTTTTAGTTTAGTTTCTTCTGTTTAGTTCAGGATTAGGACCTGGTGTAGGGTTTACATTAGGTTCATGTTAGATTTACATTAGGTTTACATTAGGTTTACATTAGATTTACGTTAGATTTACATTAGGTTTACATTAGGTTTACATTAGGTTTACGTTAGATTTACATTAGGTTTACATTAGGTTTACATTAGGTTTACGTTAGATTTACATTAGGTTTACATTAGGTTTACATTAGGTTTACGTTAGATTTACATTAGGTTTACATTAGATTTACATTAGGTTTACATTAGGTTTACGTTAGATTTACATTAGGTTTACGTTAGATTTACATTAGGTTTACGTTAGATTTACATTAGGTTTACATTAGGTTTACGTTAGATTTACATTAGGTTTACATTAGATTTACGTTAGGTTTACATTAGGTTTACATTAGATTTACGTTAGGTTTACGTTAGGTTTACATTAGGTTTATATTAGATTTACGTTAGGTTTAGATTAAGGTTAAAGTTAGGCATGTAGTAATCTGGTGATTTAAACACAACAGTGGGAAAGGAAAGGGCTGTCATCATAGTTCAGAATGTCGTGACGTTTCAAACAGGCCACGCCCACAAAGTGCGGTACAAGTGATATGACCCGCTCTATTTCTATGGGCAAAACAAAAAATCAACATTTTCTGTGGTTGCTTTTTCTGTGTTCTGATAATTTATGTTTATGTTATGTAATTTATGTATATGGTGTAAATAATTTGTCGTTACCTTTTCACAGTTATCAAATAATTTTTATTCTCTGGAAGTCACAAAATGCTAACGAGCTAGCAAACGTCCGTGCAAACTCGTCATGTTGCATTTTGAGACTTCATGAAAAAACATTTGAATGATCCTGCTGTTGTTTGCCCTGAAAAGGTAACTTCAAATTATTTTGACATTACCTTAATAGAAATTGAATAGGGTTTGCAGTTGTACCGCACTTTGTAGGCGTGGCCTTTATCTACCAGTAAAATGTCACCAGGGTGGAGCAATGGGTGGAGCTATGGGTGGAGCTATGGGTGGAGCTATGGGTGAAGCTATGGGTGGAGCTATGGGTGGAGCTATGGGCGAAGCTATGGGCGGAGCTATGGGCGAAGCTATGGGTGAAGCTATGGGTGAAGCTATGGGTGAAGCTATGGGCGGAGCCTGGCACTGGTGCTCACTGTCTTTACTGTCATGGGGACAAGTTGCTAAATTTAGCTAGCAAATAAAAAAACACTTTTGGCACAAACAACAGATGACAGATGGTGGAGATGGAGATGTTTGTGAAAAAAAAACCATAATGAATGTGATTAACACAACTTCTGTTAAAGTGTGAGCTGTTCAGAGGATTATATACTCGCCAAATTGGCCTGACGTTCTCTGCAGAACGGCGTTAGCTGTAGCAAAGGCTAACACTGAACACAATAACAAATTAATGAATTAGAAAACATGTAGGATACTTTTCTAGTGAGGTTAGCTAACATTCAGTAATGGGGTAACAAGCCACTGACTGAATAGTTAGAAGGCTAACTAGTCAAGATAGAATAACAACAAAAGGTATAGCCCGGTGCTTTACCTTTAGCTAATGCTAATGTTAGCTAGCTCCCAGGCTAACAAGTTGCTGCATAGCTTGCAAATGCGAGACCATTTTTTTAAAAATTTGGTTTTATGATCAATTTGGTTTTGGTATCGTTTGGAGTTGAATGAAAGTGAGTGGTGTCTAGAAGAAGGGAAATAAGTCACATGATAACTGTCTCTCTGAGAATAGTTAAAAATCCACAGGAAACTTGCAGAAGGGAGAGAGGGCATGCTGGGAAATGGGCCTGAATTCTCCTCTTTAAGGTTTGGGGTTTAGGGAGCGACTGTAGTGAGCAGAAGGTCCTCACAAGTATAGTGATACAAACCTGCTTGTGTGTGTTTGGAGCTCGGCTTTTACAGCGTTCTGCATCGTTTGCCTTTAATACCTCAGTCAGATTCTTTAAAAAGCAGTTGAACACAAATGTTAAACTTCAATAACCTTTACTGAAGCAGGTCGGCCAGTGAGATTAAAAATCACTTTTTCATGGCAAGACCAGGAAGGCATCATGATGAACATTATAGAGCAGAGATCTAACTCTAAACCACATGACGTGTTCCACCGGTGCCTCTGCTGCCGGCTTCCTTCCTTGTGGTTAAAAACAGCGAAGGAAACAAACAAGAACGATTTAGAAAAATAACAGAGAAGGTGAGCGGATATGCAGCAGAAGGAGAGAGGAGTGACAGAGAGAAAAATAACCTCAAAACACAGAAAAGAGAGAAAGAAAACTTCAAAACGCAGAAAAGAGAGAAAGAAAACTTCAAAACAAATCAAAGAGGAAGAGCAACAAGATGCAGAGGAACGAGGGAAGTCAAATAAATTAGAAGAAAATGAAACCATGGAGGAAGTGAGAGCAGAGAGAGAGAGGTGGAGAGATGCTCCTGTCTGAAACACTCTGACCTCTGACCTCAGGAAACATCTTCAAAACTGATTAGATAAATTAGACAAAATGCACAATCGTTATTTTGTCTGAGTTCCTGAAGACTTTATATTCTGGAGATACAAGGTTTTCACCCAACAGCAGATGCATGTATGTATGTGTGTGTTTGACTGTAGTGTGTGTGTGCGTGTGTGCGTGTGTGTGTGTTTGACTGTAGAGTGTGTATACAACTGTTTTGCACAAAAGCCATTCACTGCCTTCATCACCAACAAGACATTGACGACCCAAAGATTGTATGCTACAAGTGTGCAAGTGGTTTCTAGGAGCTGCGGTGGAGTGTGTGTGTGTGTGTGTGTGTGTGTGCCTGGGTGTGTGTGTGTGTGTGTGTTTGTGTGTGAAGAGAAACTGTATAGACGTACATAAGCTGCATTGCTGAGGGGGGGAGAGAAGAGTCACGATGAGAAGTAGGAGGAAACGCTTTGGTTGCTGGGCGACCAACAGGACCAACTGGAGCCACCTGCAGCAGCCCGGGGCCGCCCGGGGCCGCCCGGGGCCGCCCGGAGCCGCCCGGAGCCGCCCGGAGCCGCCCGGGGCCGCCTGGAGCCACCTGCAGCAGCCCGGGGCCGCCTGCAGCAGCCCGGAGCCGCCCGGGGCCGCCCGGAGCCGCCCGGGGCCGCCTGGAGCCACCTGCAGCAGCCCGGAGCCACCTGGAGCCGCCCGGGGCCGCCCGGAGCCGCCCGGAGCCCCCCAGGGCCGCCCGGAGCCACCTGCAGCAGCCCGGAGCCGCCCGGGGCCGCCCGGAGCCGCCCGGAGCCCCCCAGGGCCGCCCGGAGCCACCTGCAGCAGCCCGGAGCAGCCCGGAGCCGCCCGGAGCCGCCCGGGGCCGCCTGGGGCCAGCAGGAGCATCCGACACTACATCTCAGTGTCAGTCGTCAGATATGAAGCATCAGCAGCTACTTCCTGTCTGTGGATGTTGGTTGATGCTTGTTCTTCTGTACGAGCGCACGCTGGATTCTCTCTGCAGCTCTTAAAGCTGCTTCATGCTTCATGCTTCATGCTTCATGCTTCATGCTTCATGCTTCATGCTTCATGCGTCATGCTTCATGTGGGAACAGACGTGACGGAGTGTGGAGGTCAAAACCGCCGTCCGTACAGGAGCTGTGTGAGGTCACGAATTCTTTGCTTTTATATTGTATTGTTTCTTTTTTTTTTTATTGTTGACTGTTGCTTCTCTCTTTTCTTGTTTTATTCTTATTTTACTTTTGTGAAGCACTTTGTAACCCTGTTTAATTGCTATATAAATAAATGCAGTGCTGACATTAATTCTTCTAAGCAGTGTGTATTGCAAAAAGTGGTACAGACGAACCAAAACACACACACACGCACACACACACACACACACACACACACACACACAGCCCGGCTCTTATAGAGGAGCAGTTAGCTACAGAGATCAGCTGACAGCAGGTGCAGAACGCTGCTGAACCCGCTCTGTTGTGTCGCTGAACGCAGCGTCCGGTCGGACACCGCGGCGGTCAGACCGAACATGGCCGCCGGCTGTCAGAGCACCGGAGAGCAGGGAGCGCCGGAGAGCAGGGACGCCGTGTAACCGCTCCGCTGCCGGCCGGCGGCGGGATGAAGGTCAGCGGCCGGCTGACGAGGAAACGCTGCAGCGAGATGAAAACAAGAACCATTTCAAACGGTTGTTTTCCCGAGCGGAGCGAACCGAGCAGATAGAGGAGACGCCGTCTGCTGTTATCGTCCGCTTCACATCAGAAAACACAAACTGCAGTTTGACTCAGACTTTAAAACCCCCCAAAGGC
>NC_135997.1:37509116-37559116 GCF_048128805.1 Centroberyx gerrardi
CACGTGTGTGCATGTATACTGTGTGTGTGTGTGTGTGTGTGTGTGTGTGTGTGTGTGCTGTACTGTAGTTTCTCTGTAAAGGGCAGTGGGGGAGAACGTGGCCTTTTCCTCATCTGTTAACAAATGGACTTCATTATGGAGGAGGGAACGAATCCCCCCCCCCCCCCCCCCCCCCCCCCGACACACACACACACACACACACACACACACACACACACACCCCCAGCTGATTTACAGTAAAGTCTTTCTTCAGACCGTGAGCTTCGTTCTCCTGCGTCAGAGGAGCGAGGGGTCAAAGGGCACCGGGAGTGTGACATCACTCTGGTTGCTATGCAACACCGGCCTCCTTTACCCCTGCGGTAACATGCGTCTCAGATCTGGATCCGATTTAGCCGGATCACATTTCCACTGGTGTTAATGTGAGTCTCCTCTGTCTGCATGGAGGCCGCGCTGACATCAGACTGTCTTCCCACAGCGACATCACTTCCTGCCTGATGTTTACGCTTCAGAAGCATCATGAAAGATGGCGGCCGCTCGGCGAGTCGTGTTGGTTTACTTTCTCTCACTTTTGGAAGCAGGAAGAATCCGCCTCAGACTGCTGCTGGATCCTAAAAGATTATTTCTCTCATCCTGCTGACAGACTTTCACTGTTTTGAAGAAAAATAAAACATCAGCGCTGTGTGAAATATTAAAGCTGCTCTAGTCAGATGTTGCTGTAAAGCGTCAGCGTCTCCGCAGTGTAAACAGGAAGTGATGCGGCAGCGGAGCAGAGCGTCTCGTCACTGACTGACCGCTGCAGATTCTCCCTGTTTGTCCAAATTAAACTCTGCTGTCGGTTTGCTCTGGTGGGAAACCTCCTCACACAGGAAGGGACCGATCCAGACTGAAGAGGGAAATCTAGTTCACAGGGAAAGAAAGACCAAAAGAAATATATCTGGGTAATGAAGTCCTCAAAACTCAAGCAGTTACCTCTCGCTGCCATCTGGGGCGCCAACCTGCAAAACTGCTCAGTGCAGCTTTAATTACATGGATATTTTTTTGCAGTGAAGTCTAAATTTATATCACTGCTGTTGTTAAAAACCATGCAACTGCAATTCTTGTATTTTTCTTTTTTTTACTAGAATTGAAAGTTGACTGTCATTTTTCATCTTAGAAATATTGTCAAGCTGCGGCCCGTCCTGACCCAGAAAGATGCTGAAAAGTGAACTCACACGTTTGTTAAAGCAGACTGGACTCCTGCAGCGCCCTCTGTACCGGCCTCCCTAAACAGTCTAGAGAGGTTCAGCTGATCCAGAACTCTGCAGCTTGACTTTTAACAAGAACAAGGAAGCGAGAGCAGATCACTCCGGTTTAAGCTGCATTGCTCCGGCTCCCAGTGTCCTTTAGAATTGGTTTTAAAGTTATTTTACTTGTACACAAAGCTCTTAATGTCTTAGGACCGGCCTACATTACAGAATCCCTGCTGTTCTACATCAAGACCCTCAGGTCTTCTGCTGCTGGTTTGTTAGAAGTACAAAACCCCACTCAGAAGAAGATTGGGGATGCAGCCTTTTTTAACTCTGCTCCTAAACTGTGGAACACCCTGCCAGAGAATATTAGAGAGGCGGGCTCTGTAAGCATTTTCAAACCACTGCTAAAAACTTATCTTTTCAGTTTAGCTTTTAAGTAGCCTTCATTTTAACTGTTTCTGTTCAGGATCCCAACAGAGCTGACACGGGTCCGGGTAATGCTTACTGCACCAGTGAACACTATATGTGGGGGGGACAGAGCTTTACCCTGTATGATCCTCATCCATCTGTGGATGGGGAGGTTTTTGACCAAGAGGAGATCTGACGTAAATATCAGATCAAGAGTAAAATCAGGAAGGACAGGGGAAAAGAAAATTAAAGAAAAACATATGGGTTCACTCACAATGTGCATCTAAAAGTGGGAGTATTTGTTGTGTTCTTTTATCTTTCTATTATACTTGATTTGATTATTTTAATGCAATGCATTTTGCTTGTTCTTTTATATGAATTTTATCTTTTTATCTGTCTTTTATTGATGTAAAGCACTTTGAGCTGCATGTTGTGTATGAAAGGTGCGATACAAATAAAGGTTATTATTATTATTATTATTATTATTTATATGTAGATCCTCGAAACCTGATAAAACCCCACTGTACCATGTCAAACATCAGGGATGTTTTTGGGGGTTTTAAGAGAAATGTTTCTTCCTCAGGTGAGATTCAGGATCCAGATGTCTGGTCTCTCTGAGACCGGATCCATCAGCAGAGACCACTTCTGCCTCCTGCCTGTGGTTCCATCCGACTGAGAGCATGAGTTATGAAGAGGACAGTCGTCTAAATTAAATTCAGTGACCTTTGAAGTAAACGTAGCTTCCAGCAAACAGAATCACATTCAGCTTGATGCCAGGAATATAAACATGGTTTCACATTTACAGTAAGTCTCTAACCTGCAGCAGGAACAGGGATTATCATAACGGCTTTCCTCACAAAACTGAACTTCATTTTTGTTGTTTGACATTTTGAAATATAATAATATAATATAATATATTATAATATAAAATAATATAATATAATATAGAATTTGTAGAAATACTATGCATTTAAAAAATACATAAAAAGTTCAACATAAAAAAGAGAATGTACATAAGGCAGGAATATCACCAGCACACACACACACACACACACACACACACACACACTTCTAGGTATGGACCTGTGTGGAAGCTGACTTATGAGGACGCCGGCGGAGCGGCTTCATCCAGAGCGTGTCAGTGTTGCGTTCAGGGTCGTCGGGTCGCGGTGGCGAGGCGGGTCAGGGTGCGGCTCGGTTCGGGACCCAGACAGTCCGGTTCGGTCCGGTTCTCAGCCCCGCTGGGAGCTTCATGCATTCAGGTAGAGAAACAAACCACTTGGAACAGAGGAGGCTGTTTTCACGACGCTCCGTTTTGACGGACAGAAAGTTCAACCCAGTTTATCTTTTTCTGGACGGATTCGTCACCGTCCGTTCAGCCAATCAGAGGCCTTCCTACGTTTGTTTTGGGATTAATCACAAAGGGATTTGATCGAGGGTCACAAAAAGCTAACTGACTAACTGAGGCTAACGGTAATTTCTGGGCTGTTAGCTTTTTGTGAGCCTCCATCAAATCTCTGTTTTCTCTCTCAGTCGTCCGACAACAGAAGCAGAAAGATGTCAGTGAAACAGCTGTAGAGTTATAATCTGATCACTCATCGCTGCCAATGGTGAGAACTGATCTATAACCTGAGGAAGGCCTATTGGTTGACAGGAGGATGTACAGTATCACCAGAATAGTGGACACACACACACACACACACACACACACACACACACACACACACACACACACAGGGCTCTCCATGCCCACACGGCCGGTCAGAGTTAATGCCTGCTGACTGGCTGCAGCTCGGTGTGGAGACACAGAGGCTGCAGGAGGTTTGTTATATTTCATGACATTTAAATCACTTCTTCAAACGCATTTTTATGGACTCACTTACATGTAATTGTTTTTATTTTTAATCTTGTGTTGTTTCTTATTTTGGTTTTCAGCTTCATGTGTTTATTCTTATTCTAACCAGTTTTTCGTAGGAATAAACGAAAAAACTACGAAAAACTGGTTAGAATAAAAAGCCATCTCCCATCACCCACCTTCACTTCCTATGGAAACAGGGAAAGTTGTTCCTACTAGTTCAAAACGGTACGTTATTTTTATATCATATTTACTGTAGCCTAAATCTTATCAGTTTCCTAAACAAAACAGCTGCATATAATTTAAAATTACTTATCATGTAGCTCTAGCTGCTACAAGTTCTCATTCTCTCACTTGGAGATGATAATGCTAGTGGCTACTGTCACTCAACATAGTATATGCTAAAGTGTTAGCATGGGGCTACTATCACTGAACATGGATGTGTTGGAGTCTGCGGAGCATCAGAAGCTCGGTGTGTTGTGTGTTTGCTGTCGGCTCCTCAGGAGAAGCTTCATGTGGGAAACACTTTTCATTTCATTTGGACGGATCAATTTTCTCGCAGCTTCATTCTGTAATAATCACCTCTGGATCAGCTGAGAACTGAGCTGGATCCTCACCCTGGCTACACACACACACACACACACACACACACACACATACACATACACATACATACACACACACTGACTAGGTTTCTCAGAAAGTGAGACTATTATCAGTTTGTCATCAGTCTGACGGACACAACCAGCTCCTCTGGGTTTCCAGCTGTCTGCTAACTGTAATGACTGAGTGTGAGTGTGAGTGTGTGTGTGTGTGTATGTGTGTGTGTGTGTGTGCGTGTGTGTGTGTGTGTGTGTCTTCCCTGTCTTCAGCCTGCTCTCCAGCTAATTGATTTATGGACGTCCTATTCAGTCTGGTGGCAGCACACACACTCTGGTGTCAGCTGGGTTAACAAAGCATGCCATCCATCTCTCTCTCTCACACACACGCGCACACCTCTCTCTCTCTCACACTCACACTCACACACACACACACACACACACACACACACAGAGTTTCCACTGAGCAGCTCGTGTCTCTGGGTTATTTATCTGGTGTAGTTTCACAGTGTCAGGCTGGTTTAACGCTGCCAGGCTTCAGTTTATACAAGAGAGGAAACAGCTGAAAGAGAAATTCCACCAAAAAGGAAACCTGATATCATGACAAGATGATCACAGTCGAGTCACAGAGAGCGTTAAGGGAAGATGGTTTGTAGCAGCAAATAGTACGAGAATACAGTAAAGAAAGATAGAATATGCAGATAGAGCAGAATAGAGGCGTATGAAACATAATGCAACCGAAAATTCAACACTAGAATGTATCCTTGCTTGTGTTGTATTAAAATCTCATGTGTACGTCACTTTGGATAAAAGCGTCTGCCAAATGGGAAATTGTAAATTGAAATTGTAAATTGTATTAAATAGAACTATGAGACTGAAAAGTATTGAATATATGAATAAAATTAACATAAAATTTACAGCAGTGGAGCAAACTGAGACTGAGAATTGACAGTAATATCCCAACAGAGAATATGACCTCAAGAGCCAATGGGAGTCGTTGGCGGTTCAAATCACAACGAATCACAGGAGACTAAAACTGAGCGCCTACTTAGGCCCACCTGACGAAGAGGAGACCGGAAATCCATTTCTCCCACAATCCCAATGGGAACCTGAACTACCACCAGAAATCCTCACCCTGTTAAAGACGGACAATACAGACCTCCGTAACCCAAAGGAAGAAGACGCCCCAAATGTCTCTACAGAAGAAGAAGTCGCCTTAAAAGAACTGCAGGCAGACAGTACCGTTGTTATTAAACCAGCGGATGAAGGAAGCGCAGCAGTTATCATGGACAAAGGAGATTATACAGCAACTGAACAACCCACTTACTACAAACCTCTGGACGCTCTCTCTATCTGGAAACAGCTAAACAGATCGCTATGATTCTGGATTCACTGGCAACAGAAGGATTTTTGTCCACCAATCATGTGTGCTATCTCAAGGGCAAGGCCACGACCAAACCTAGGCGTTTTTACCTTCTCACAAAAATCCATAAACCACCAGAAACTTGGTGAGTGGCGTTCCAAATCCCACCAGGTAGACGATGGTTTCAGACTGTTCCAGTGAAAGCTACGAAATACCAGAATTCATCGACCACCTGAATCCCTTGTCCAGCAGGTGCAGGAGTTAGGTCAAAGCAGGGTTCCCACACCTTCTTAAACATCAAATTCAAGGACTTTTCAAGGACTTTCCAGGCCCAATTCCCTCAAATTCAAGGACCCAACACAGCATAGTTTGAGACACGGATCAAGGTTAATTACTGTTACAACACTGAGAATTTTTATAATGAGAACTAGCAGCTTTACAGAAGCTCACAGACAACAATTAAAAAGAGAGAGAGGCTTGAATGTGTGAACACTTCTCAGCTGTGCTGTTATAGTGATGGCAGACTATGTGGTCTCTTGCCTTCTCTAACACAAATATATAAATGCAAGCACTTTCAATGACCCATGTCTATTTATGTCTATTTTCAAAACCTTTCAAGGCCTTGATTTGTTTTTTCTCAAATTCACAAACTTTCAAGGATTTCAAAGACCCGTGGGGACCTTGTCAAAGACACCACAGACTTGGCAACCAAAGTTACAAATATGCATCTGCAGGAACCGTCCTTCCTCTTCTCTCTGGACGCAGAGAGCTTAAACACTAACTGACATCCCAGTGGACCTGGCAGCGGTGAAAAAGATGTCTGGAAAAATATCCGAACCGCTTCAACCGCTCCGTCTCAGTCTCACCTGGCATGACTTCACCTTTGATGGCTGTTCCCTCCAAATCAAGGGAACAGCCATGGGAAAGCAGTTTGCTTCTTCATATGGAAACATCTGCATGGTGGGAAGAGATGAGATGGGAAGAGACCATCTCTCCCAAGTGGCAGCTACTACCATCGCAATATTTGTGATATCTAGAAGACATCTGGGGGGTCTGGCCACATTCCAGGCAAGACTGAGACCAGTTCATCGAGACTCTCAATGGCCACCACCACTCAGTAAAAATCAAACCCGTAGTACACAACACAGATATTAATTTTATGATACACGATATGGAAATTACACAATTTCCTGGACATGACCACATTCAAGGGATCATTGTTGGATGGTCCCTTGAATGTGGAAAACCTTGGATGTTAAGGTTTTATTCAAACCACCGAGACACCCCTCCGCCACCGACAGCTTTCACCCACAACATTCCTTTCAAGGTATTCTAAAGTCGCAACTTCTACGATTCAACAGAATCTGCACCCAAAAGGAGGATAGAGACCAGGCAGCCAAGACTGTATTCACAGCCCTTCAGAGAAGAGGATATTGTAGAAAACAACAGGAAGTATCCGGACCTCAGGCCCAGACGGAACACCCGACCTTACCATCGTCACAGCAGCAAACCCCTGGTTCCCCTGGTTCCCCTGGTTCCCCTGGTCACGGTGTCCACAAAACGGGCCAACAGACAAATTAAACAGAACTTTGAGAACCTTCTTGCAGACACGGACGAAGGCAAACAGTTCAGAATAATTTCTGCCTACAAACAAAACCCAACCCTCAAAGACTATTTGGTAAGAGCAAAACTCACCAAGAAAACGGGTCCAGAAACCAACAATCCCATCAGTGACAAGGAACAGACAAAATCCATCCGAAAACAATTTAACACAGTTAAGAACAGCTATTGGCAAGTTTGTTGTATTTTTCTTCTTGGTGGATAACTGACCAATCGTAGACGAGGTGACATCACCTCCAGATGTTTCCAGCAGCTACAGTGGAGTTTGATATGAGAAAATGTTTCAGGATGTAAAACATCAGCGGTAAACGTCAGGTTTTGGTGTCAGTCCCTCAGAATCAAAGAGCGAGGGCTTCTTTCTAGAGCCGCCATTTTGCACCGAGAGACGTTCAACAATCATACAGGGAGAAATCCATCGTAGAAGAGGAGAGAGACCAGTTTCTCCACCACAGGAGCAGGAGAGAGACCAGAATGCATTGCAGCAGAGAGACAGGTAGGGGTTTGAGGAAGGGGGCGTGGCCACGATCACAGACACGCCCCAGTGTTCACAGACTTGTTGGGTAGCTAGCTTAGTTGCAGAAAATACTACAGAGGAAGAACAGCAACGGCGAAAAGTACGACCAGAGATTTCTTTGCTTGGACCGACGAGGTGGAACTGTTACTGAAAGTAACACGCGAGTATAAGGCGGTCGAGGCGGACGTCGTGACTGATAAGACCCAATCAGGAAGCGAACGTGGGCGTCTGCGTCATCGTTTTCAAACGTCTCCGTTTCCGCCCGTCCGGACTAAAACACAATCCTGGAGTTTTCGAACTAAAACGGGGTCAGCAGCGTTTTCTAAAGTCTCCGTTTTAGGGGTCTGAAAACGCCGGAGTAGTGCGGACGCCAGGCGTAAATGTAGCAAAAGTTATGCGTTTTAAAACGAAAACGTATTAGTGTGGATGTGGCCTTAGACCATGGGTCTCAAACTCGCGGCCCGCGGGCCAATTGCGGCCCGCGAGACGATATTTTGTGGCCCCCACCTTAATATGAAAGTTTAATGTTAGTGCGGCCCGCGAGTTTTATATGGATGGCACTTTACAGTATTGTGTGCGGAGCTGAACGAACCTACCAATCACGGTGGGGTATATGGCTCTCGGGGGTGGGACATCGACCGGGCTTGATGCAAGCAGAGAAACATTTCTCAATGAGTGAAAGTTACAGCAGCGTTGCCATGGAGAGTTTTCTTCCGTGCCTGGCTGGCTGCCTCATTTCTATTGGGCACACGCGGACATTCGTCCCAGCGCGCTGCGTTCACAACACTTCCAAAAAAAAGTTTTTTAAGTTGCTGCCCAGCGGGACATTATACGTATATATGTCTCTCTCTGACAAAATAAATCAAAGTGATGCGTACGCGGCGGGATAAAAGAAAAGTAAGGAACTCAATGTAGCCTAATGTAGTCTGCAGTCACATAGCGACACCTGTCCGTCGGCGATAACAGTCCCCGGTAACCCGGACCAATTATAGGGTCGCACCGTTATTTGTGGGTCATTATTTTTTATTTGCATCGCGCTATTTGCATTGCCTCACACGATGAACACTACATATATTTCTATATGATGTCATTTGTTTTTTTTGTTTCTATGACTACGTTTACAACAACAACAACAGCACGGTGTAATTTCCGCTTCTTTTTCCTGTAACAGCATGGCGGATAACACTCCGGGAGCAGTCGCCTTTTTGCGCTCGCTATCCCGGTACTTTCTACCATCTACAAATGCCATGGTGTTCATGTCATCATGAAAGACATGAACATCGAGCGCAAAAACAAAGGAGACTGCTACCGGGCTATTATCCGCCGACCGCCGTGCTGCTGTCACAGGAAAAAGAAGCGGAAATGACGTTCAAAAAGCGGAAAAGCCATGTTCAGAAGAACAGTTCATGTTCTTCAATGTTCCATTCATGTTCAGGACAATTCATATTCAGAAGAACCCACTGAGGTTAAAGAACTGTTAATAAAGACGTTTAAATCTTATTTTGTGTTAAAAAATAAAAATAAAGACATTTGAGAAGATTGGATTTTTTTTAACAAAGCTTATCTTGTGGAATACCTGATGCGGCCCAGCCTCACCCAGACTCTGCCTCCAGCGGCCCCCAGGTAAATTGAGTTTGAGACCCCTGCCTTAGACGATACCACACTGTCATTGCCTTCATTTCATAGAAGAGCATTGAAGACTTGATTAAAGGTGCTACATGTATCATTTTACTGTTAATAAATCATTAGCACATTGATTGTTTTTTGGCATTTTTGCCATTATCAGATTAGATTAGTTTCAGTGAAGTGAAGATTAGTGAAGAGAAACATGAAAGATTGTGGAGAGAAAGAGAGGGATGACATACAACAAAGGATTCGAACCCAGAACATTACGGTTACATTGTGCGCACCTTAGATCACTTTGATTTTAAGACATTAGTATAATTATGGTAAACAGCTTCTACTCTGCATCCTCCATAGTTTCTCCACCTGGTGGATCTGGAGGGACACCTGCTGGATCGCTTTACGGCACAAAACAGGAAGAGGTTCTGTTCTTCCAGAGCAAACGGAGCTAAAGCTGAAAGAGTTTCTGGTAACGGCAGATACGCTCTTGAGCAAGGCAGTTAACCTCCAGCTGCTGCTGTGGATCTGTGCAGCGGTCGGAAACAGAAGACTTCCCTGGAAAAATAAAGATATAAACAAGCCCAAAACAGCTTGCTTCAGCTCTGATTGAAACGGCTGAACTCTGCTGAACTCGGCTCATTTCAGCTGGAGCTAACAAGGAACTAACTGAACATCCCACTTGACTTCATAAAACAAATCCCGCCTGCGCTGGAAAGCATCACAGAAAATCATAAAGCACCTTCAAACGACTGGCTGGGGTAAATAACTGTGTACAGAAGACGCTCGGGCTGCGGGCGTTTCTGCTGCAGAACGTGTTGCTGCCAACAGGGAGGAAAACACTGAATAGCAGCAGGGGCTTAATTCTTCCTCCAAATTGGCAGTATAGGGAAATGATTTATGCCTCGAAATGCTCATAGGCTCAAAGCGCGGCTCCGGTTCTCCTCATCACGCTAAGTCAATAGATTTAGAGGAGTTGTTAAATGTTTTGAAAAGCCTCGCTGCGCCCGGAGGCTTGGTGTTTCTCCCGACAATCTTCCCACGCAGAGACGATCTCAGATTCATTATCCGTCCTTATCTGCTCTAATGAGACAGAGCTGCACTGGCAGAGTCTCTCCTGCACTGTCTCTCCTGTCTCTCCTTCATCTGTCTCTCCTGTCTCTCCTGCATCTGTCTCTCCTTCATCTGTCTCTCCTGCATCTGTCTCTCCTGCATCTGTCTCTCCTGTCTCTCCTGCATCTCTCTCTCCTTCATCTGTCTCTCCTGTCTCTCCTGCATCTGTCTCTCCTGCATCTGTCTCTCCTGCATCTGTCTCTCCTGTCTCTCCTGCATCTGTCTCTCCTGCATCTGTCTTTCCTGCACCTGTCTCTCCTGCATCTGTCTCTCCTGCATCTGTCTCGCCTTCATCTGTCTCTCCTGCACCTGTCTCTCCTGCATCTGTCTCTCCTGCACCTGTCTCTCCTGCATCTGTCTCTCCTTCATCTGTCTCGCCTTCATCTGTCTCTCCTGCATCTGTCTCTCCTGCATCTGTCTCGCCTTCATCTGTCTCTCCTGCACCTGTCTCTCCTGCATCTGTCTCTCCTTCATCTGTCTCTCCTGCAGCTGTCTCTCCTGCAGCTGTCTCTCCTGCAGCTGCCTCTCCTGTCTCTCCTGCATCTGTCTCTCCTGCACCTGTCTCTCCTGCACCTGTCTCTCCTTCATCTGTCTCTCCTGCACCTGTCTCTCCTTCATCTGTCTCTCCTGCACCTGTCTCTCCTGCATCTGTCTCTCCTGCATCTGTCTCTCCTGCAGCTGTCTCTCCTGCATCTGTCTCTCCTGCACCTGTCTCTCCTGCACCTGTCTCTCCTTCATCTGTCTCTCCTGTCTCTCCTGCAGCTGTCTCTCCTGCATCTGTCTCTCCTGCACCTGTCTCTCCTGCATCTGTCTCTCCTTCATCTGTCTCTCCTGTCTCTCCTGCATCTCTCTCTCCTGCATCTGTCTCTCCTGCATCTGTCTCTCCTGCATCTGTCTCTCCTTCATCTGTCTCTCCTGTCTCTCCTGCACCTGTCTCTCCTGCAGCTGTCTCTCCTTCATCTGTCTCTCCTTCATCTGTCTCTCCTGCATCTGTCTCTCCTGCATCTGTCTCTCCTGCACCTGTCTCTCCTTCATCTGTCTCTCCTGCACCTGTCTCTCCTTCATCTGTCTCTCCTGCACCTGTCTCTCCTTCATCTGTCTCTCCTGCAGCTGTCTCTCCTGCAGCTGTCTCTCCTGCATCTGTCTCTCCTTCATCTGTCTCTCCTGTATCTGTCTCTCCGGCAGCTGTCTCTCCTGCATCTGTCTCTCCTGCATCTGTCTCTCCTTCATCTGTCTCTCCTGCACCTGTCTCTCCTGCAGCTGTCTCTCCTTCATCTGTCTCTCCTTCATCTGTCTCTCCTGCATCTGTCTCTCCTGCATCTGTCTCTCCTGCATCTGTCTCTCCTGTCTCTCCTGCATCTGTCTCTCCTGCAGCTGTCTCTCCTTCATCTGTCTCTCCTTCATCTGTCTCTCCTGCATCTGTCTCTCCTGCATCTGTCTCTCCTGCATCTGTCTCTCCTGCATCTGTCTCTCCTGCATCTGTCTCTCCTGTCTCTCCTGCATCTCTCTCTCCTGCATCTGTCTCTCCTGCAGCTGTCTCTCCTGCATCTGTCTCCTCATCTCATTCCTTCCTTCATTTCCTTCTTTACTTTCTTTTTCCTTTCTTCTTCTTCCTTCTATTTTCCCCTTCCTTTCTTTCCTGTCTCATTCCTTCCTCCCTTCCTTCTTTCCTTCCATCTTCTTTCTTTATTTATTTATTTCTTCTCCTCTCATTCCTTACTTCATTTCCTTCTTTCTTTCCTTTTTCCTTTTTCCTTCCTCTCATTCCTTCCTTCCTTCCATTTTCCCCTTCCTTCCTATCCTGTCTCTCTCTCATCCCTCCTTCCTTCCTTACATTTTCCCCTTCCTTTCTTTCCTGTCTCGCTCCTTCCTTAATTGCTTCCTACCTTCCCTTTCTTTCCTTACCCCATTCTTTCCTTCCCTCTTTCTTCACATGTTTCTTTCTTTCTTGTCTCCCTCCTGCCTTCCCTCCTTCTTCCTTTTCTCTCCTCCCTTCGTTCCTTCCTTGATCCCATTCATCATTCTTTCTTGCTTTATTTTTTCTTCCTTTCTGTCTTCTCTCATGCTTTCCTTCTCTCCTTCCTTCTCCTCCCTCCCTCCCCCCTGCCCTCCTCCTGCTTTCCGCCCCTCCTCTCCCAAACTTTCCCAAACAATTCCACTTGGACATGGAAACGTCCTGAAACTCACCGAACAGCTTTATTTGTTGAGAGAGTTCATGTACTTTTGCTGCAGCTGAGTCAGCAGGTTCAGAAGAGTCAAACAGGGACAGGGAATGGCTTTTTATTTTTCCGAGGAAGTTTTCTATTTCTGACCGCGGCACAGATCCACTGGAGCGACCTGGGCTTCAATTCAAAGAAGAAGAAAAGAAAATTCAAGAAAAAGAAAAACAGAAGCAAACAGAATTGTGTGCTTTTCTCTATCTGCACAACAGACTGTCAGTTTGAACAGACAGATGTTTCTCTCTGTAGCCTGCAGCAGAGAGAGGAGGAGGAGGAGGAGGAGGAGGAGGAGGAAGAGCTGATGATCTGAACGCCTGGAGATCAGACCGTCCGTCCGGCTCCGCCTCGACCGGACAGGCCGGCGGCGGCAGCCTGAGGAGGAGCAGGCTTGTAACCGGAGGGTCGGCGGTTCGAGTCCCAGGTGAGACAGAGAAAACCCGGTGGGGGAACGTGAACATCACTTCCTCTCCTTAAACCAGCGGATCTGAACCAGGTGAAGCCCAGCAGTCTGCAGCTTCCTGTTCCACCCAAACCACAGCAGCTCGTTCCTCCTGTCTGGTGGACGGAGTCACAGGATGATTCAGCCACAGTGGACGTTAAGCCCATTTCCCCAAATATCCCGTGGATTTTTACATGCTAATATCAGAGGAACAGTTACCATGTGGCTTATTTCCCTTCCTAGACGCCATTCACTTTCATTCAGCTCCAAACAATATAAAAATCTAATTTCTCAGATGTAAACTAAATGTAGTTCCAGCTGAGTTTGTTATTAAAATGCTGATGTCAGTTTTAGACTCAGGTTTCAGCATCAGATTACAGAGATGAAGCTTTACAGAAGCTGTTTACAGAAGTTAGATGTGTTAGCATGTTGCTAACAGGCTGCGGGAAAAGCTGCTTCGCTCGATTCTGATTGGTCGTCCGTTTCCTTTGCTTTCTCCGCCCCTTTTGTGTGAAACAGGTAGAGAGACTTAACAGAGTTTCACACTTGTGTATGAAACCTGGCAGAGGTAACAGGCTCGTACATGTTAGCAGCTGCCATTTATTTTCAGAGAGGTGTGTGTGTGTGTGTGTGTGTGTGTGTGTGTGTGTGTGTGTGTGTGTTGGGGGGGGGGGGGGGGTCTCCAAAACAAACAGACAAACACACCGCCCAGCTGCTGCGGCGGCGTCACTCTGTCATCCTCAGCACAGTTGAGTGAAGGTGAGTCAGCGCTCAGCAGGAAGACTCGCCGACTCAGCGTGTACAGTGTGATGTCATCATGTCGTTTCAGCATGATGAAGTGAGCTTTTCAACAGGATGAAATACCAAGTCGAAACATCTGCTGTTCATTTTGTGTCACTTTGGTTTGGCTCCTTGCACCTTCTGGTTCTCAATGCTTTATAGAAACAGAAACTAACTCCTCCCCACACAGTCACACAGGAAGTGATGCGTTTTACATAACATCCAGTTCTGTGTTAGTAGACGCAAACGATAATGCTAACTACCGCGCTGCGTTAGCATCGTAGCTATATATTAGCCTGTTAGCTGTTGTGAGTGTTTGTGTTCAAACAGTTTGATCCCAGTCAGGAGAGTTTACTGATCAATAAGCTGCTTTGTTGTGTGATGTCATTAAAGTGAGACGGCAGTAACACTGTGTAACGTGACATTGTGAATTCTGACCAGAGATTTAAATCACTTAAGCATTAAAGCACTTTGGTACAAACTGTGTTTTTAAAGCACTATATCAATAAAGTTGACCTGACAAATTAATTCCTCTACTTTTTCTTCTTCCACTTCTTTTTATTATTATTATATCAGCTAGTTTGTTTTCTTCAGCAAAGCCTCTCACAGGTTCGTTTCTCCTCCTCCAGTCCAGCAGGACGAGCAGGGAGGAAGATCTGTGCTTTCAACTGAACTCCTCCTCCTCCTCCTCTTCCTCATCTTCATCCTCCTCCTCCTCCTCTTCCTCCTCCACTTAAACCATCCATCCTGACTTCACTCCAGCTTTGATTCGGCCTCCGGGGATGTTTTTTTTTTCCCGGCGGTCTAAACGAGGCGGCCAGGTATTTCCTGCAGCGCGGCTTTGAAGCAGAGGGGTGCGTTTGATTTTCTCTCCTGACAGCGAGGCGGAGAGTCTGCAGGACTAATTACACTCTTATTAGAGCAGCAGAAGAAGACTCACTTCATCATTAGTTTATCCAGCAGAGAGACAACAGGGAGTTGTGATGGGAGGAGGAGAGGAGGGGGGGTGGAAGAAAAAGGAAAGCTAGAAATTATGACTGGAGCAAGGAAGGAAGGAACGAAGGATGGGAGAGAAAAGGAAGAAAGATGGAAGGGAGGAAGGAAGGAGGGAGACAAGAAAGAAAGATGGAAGAAAAGAAGCAGGGAAGGAAGGAATGAAGAGGGAAAGGGAAGAAGGAAGGAGGGAATGAAGGAGGGAGAGAGACAGAAAAGGAAGAAAGGGGGAAATCGAAGGAAGGAAAGAAGGAAATTAAGTAAGGAATGAGAGACGAAGGAAAAAAGAAAGAAAGGAACTGATTTCTTGTTCAGTGTTGTTCTGTTTCCTCTGACAGAAAGCACAGCATTCATTTACCAAGACCAGATCCAATCAAACCTACTGTAAAAAAATATTTCTAGTAGTCCATGACACACACACACACACACACACACACACACAGCTCCCCCTGAATGTCTCTCCACAGTTATTTCAGGCCTAACGGACACTATAAGTGACTCACTTAACAACAGGAAGACACTCCAGAGCCACGAGGCAACACAGTTCTGGGAGTGAGATACATGATTGTGCAGCAAGGTTCTTCAGTCCCGGTCCTGATGGGCCGGTCCTGCAGACTTTTGGTCCTGCATGGTGGTCAGTGAGCCGCCTGTCTGTGTGTCTCATTACCTGACAGGGAACAAAAACCTGGAACGAGGAACGGACGTGAAGAAGCTGCTCTAGAGAGTAAGGACTCAACACACTGACACTGAGCTGAAAACAGACGCTCACTTGTAGCCAAAAATCTCCAGCCGAGCAGCCGGAGTTACCGAGTCGCTTTTGGCCCGGCGTTTAGCTCCGACTGAGGCCAAGCAACAGTTAGTCACAGAGGCGTTCAAACTGTGTTCAAACTGTGTTCAGACTGTGTTCAGACTGTGTTCAAACTGTGTTCAGACTGTGTTCAGACTGTGTTCAAACTGTGTTCAGACTGTGTTCAAACTGTGTTCAAACTGTGTTCAGACTGTGTTCAAACTGTGTTCAAACTGTGTTCAGACTGTGTTCAGACTGTGTTCAAACTGTGTTCAAACTGTGTTCAAACTGTGTTCAAACTGTGTTCAGACTGTGTTCAAACTGTGTTCAAACTGTGTTCAGACTGTGTTCAGACTGTGTTCAGACTGTGTTCAAACTGTGTTCAAACTGTGTTCAGACTGTGTTCAAACTGTGTTCAAACTGTGTTCAAACTGTGTTCAAACTGTGTTCAGACTGTGTTCAAACTGTGTTCAAACTGTGTTCAAACTGTGTTCAAACTGTGTTCAAACTGTGTTCAGACTGTGTTCAAACTGTGTTCAGACTGTGTTCAGACTGTGTTCAAACTGTGTTCAAACTGTGTTCAAACTGTGTTCAAACTGACTGCTGAAGGAACGCTGAAGACCGGGACGACTTGAAAATAGCTTCAGTCATTTCTCTGTTTTGTTTTTTTGGCTCATCGACTGACAGCCAATCATGATGCTGGACAACTGTGCCGCCACAAAACGACAACTCACACCAAACCCAACATATAGAAACAAGCCTTTATAAGTGGCTCACTTCAAAACATCATGTGTTGCTCCATCTGGTCCAGATCCAGCACACTGACACCAACAGCCACAACAAGGTTCTTCCCACAATCCACCAGCCACTGTTTACCAGCCAACCAGCAGTTCAGAACAGGACTCCAGGTGACGGCTGCTTTCCTGACAAACTGACCAGGAAACTCAACAAACCTCCAAAACCGCAGCAGAACTTGAACAATATTTGTCTGCCGGTCGTTTCCCATCCTGAAGCAAACACAACAGATCTTCAACAGACAACTGAAGGAAAAAACAGTCAGAACTTACATGTGTGTGTCTTCTTCACTGCTGAAACTCCTGCAAGAGAGAGAAGAAACAAACCATCAGCAACAGTTTCAGCTCCAGAGGATCAAACAGAAAGCGTCAGCTGCTGCCTGATGTTCAAATATCACCTGTCAGCTCTGTGAGAGAAACATCAGCTGGAGACACGACTAGAGAGTTTTCATTTTCAGAGAAAGTTTTTTCTTATTGAACCATGAGCAAAACCTGAAGCTAACCTCTGCTAGCTAAATGAAGCTAAATATCCAGTCCAATTCCTGCTGTTGGACCAGAATCCTTTACTGGAGGAGGAACCTGATCTGGACTGGATTCTGTCACAAACATGGAGGCTGAGGTTGAAATTTATGAGACTTTCAGGATTTTTTAATGAGATGTTTTTCAGGAATTGACAAAAACAGCTTTGTGTTCAGATTTATGAACACGTGTTTTTAAAAAAGGTTTTGGGTAAAACTTATCACTGTTGCAACAGCATCTTTTAATGGCTGGTAAATTGTCTGTAGGTTACCAATACAAAAAAACTTATAATTCTAATTCTGATGAACATAATTTGTATATAACAGTGGTTGATTTGTGTAATCACATCTTTGGATTGCCGTCTCAAAATGCTGATCGCATCGATTATCATCATCATGGATGTAAACACACGAGGATTATTAGATGTCCAGGAATGTCTGTGCAACATTTCAAAGAAAAATATTCAGTTTTTGTAATCCTGTCGTCTGCAGAAATGACTTTTATCAAAAATGATTAATGAGGCTCTAAGGGACTGTGACTCATTCATTATGATTAACAGAAAATACAGATATTATAATCCAATATGAATGTGGTAGGACAGTATTATGATATTGTTACTGACTGTTTCCACCCTATGAATGGTGGCAGATTGTGTGTTTTATGGCATTTCATATCATGTTCTGATTTTATAGAAAGGCACTAACACATAACTCCCTCATGATGCCACCTGAAGTGAAGTGCAGCAGGTTTTGAAGGAACTTCCAGGAGCCTGGAAAACCTTTAACGCACCATGAAACCTTCAGTTAGAGTGAAAACATGAAAATCTCCAAAATTGGATTTAGTGTTTTCCCCTCCACAGCAGCCATATGTTCAGTTCAGTTCTCTCTGATCCTTCTCCAAAAGGACATATGCTCTGCTCTTAATTGAGCCGACAGTTGGAGCCATTGTAGAAATCCGCTTTCATGCATTTATCCTGCAAATACACTGCAAAAAATTATTTCATTAATGTTACAGAGTGAAACCAAATTACTCTGTTTATTTTAACACAAACTGCAGTGTTTCTTAAAGCGGTAATCCTCGATAATCCTCATTCTTTTTCGTCAGTCTCACTGTGGTGTTTCTGCACTGCTCTTCCCACAGATCACCTGTCAATCAAACATTGTGGGCGGAGCTTGGATTTCCTGTTGCTGCAGTTTGAGTTTCTGGTGGCTATCGCCGCTCATGCTAACTACCCAGTTCTTCTTCTCCTGTTGATTCCAAACAAACCGAAACGTAAAACGCATCACTTCCTGTGCAGCAGGAAACAGCGACCAGACTCCGGCTGTTTAGAACAGACAGAGGAGAAGATTTATGACCTGGAGGTTGGATCACTGCTGAGTTAGAGAGAGAGAGAGGAGCAGGACAGACAGGTAGAGGAAATGTTAAGGATTATTATTATTACTTTAACCAGCTAGTTACTGAACATTCCTTGGAGCCTCTGACAGCTGGAAAGAGAGCAAAACATGTTTCTCTTTTCCCAAATATTTCCTCTTGAGTGTGGAGCCAACATGCAGTCCTGCAGTCTGAAGCGGAGTGTTTCAGTCCTGCAGTCTGAAGCGGAGTGTTTCAGTCCTGCAGTCTGAAGCAGAGTGTTTCAGTCTGTCAGTCTGCAGCAGGGTGTTTCAGTCTGTCAGTCTGAAGCAGGGTGTTTCAGTCTGTCAGTCTGCAGCAGAGTGTTTCAGTCTGTCAGTCTGCAGCAGGGTGTTTCAGTCTGTCAGTCTGAAGCAGAGTGTTTCAGTCTGTCAGTCTGAAACAGGGTGTTTCAGTCTGTCAGTCTGCAGCAGAGTGTTTCAGTCTGTCAGTCTGCAGCAGGGTGTTTCAGTCTGTCAGTCTGAAGCAGAGTGTTTCAGTCTGTCAGTCTGAAACAGGGTGTTTCAGTCTGTCAGTCTGCAGCAGAGTGTTTCAGTCTGTCAGTCTGAAGCAGAGTGTTTCAGTCTGTCAGTCTGAAACAGGGTGTTTCAGTCTGTCAGTCTGCAGCAGAGTGTTTCAGTCTGTCAGTCTGCAGCAGAGTGTTTCAGTCTGCAGCGGAGTGTTTCAGTCTGTCAGTCTGCAGCAGGGTGTTTCAGTCTGCAGCAGAGTGTTTCAGTCTGCAGCGGAGTGTTTCAGTCTGCAGCGGAGTGTTTCAGTCTGCAGCAGAGTGTTTCAGTCTGCAGCAGGGTGTTTCAGTCTGCAGCAGAGTGTTTCAGTCTGCAGCAGAGTGTTTCAGTCTGCAGCGGAGTGTTTCAGTCTGCAGCGGAGTGTTTCAGTCTGCAGCAGAGTGTTTCAGTCTGCAGCAGAGTGTTTCAGTCTGCAGCGGAGTGTTTCAGTCTGTCAGTCTGCAGCAGGGTGTTTCAGTCTGCAGCAGAGTGTTTCAGTCTGCAGCAGAGTGTTTCAGTCTGCAGCAGAGTGTTTCAGTCTGTCAGTCTGCAGCAGGGTGTTTCAGTCTGCAGCAGAGTGTTTCAGTCTGCAGCAGAGTGTTTCAGTCTGCAGCGGAGTGTTTCAGTCTGTCAGTCTGCAGCAGGGTGTTTCAGTCTGCAGCAGAGTGTTTCAGTCTGCAGCAGAGTGTTTCAGTCTGCAGCGGAGTGTTTCAGTCTGTCAGTCTGCAGCAGGGTGTTTCAGTCTGCAGCAGAGTGTTTCAGTCTGCAGCAGAGTGTTTCAGTCTGCAGCAGAGTGTTTCAGTCTGCAGCGGAGTGTTTCAGTCTGTCAGTCTGCAGCAGGGTGTTTCAGTCTGCAGCAGAGTGTTTCAGTCTGTCAGTCTGCAGCAGGGTGTTTCAGTCTGTCAGTCTGCAGCAGGGTGTTTCAGTCTGTCAGTCTGCAGCAGGGTGTTTCAGTCTGCAGCGGAGTGTTTCAGTCTGTCAGTCTGCAGCAGGGTGTTTCAGTCTGCAGCAGAGTGTTTCAGTCTGCAGCAGAGTGTTTCAGTCTGCAGCAGAGTGTTTCAGTCTGTCAGTCTGCAGCAGGGTGTTTCAGTCTGCAGCAGAGTGTTTCAGTCTGCAGCAGAGTGTTTCAGTCTGCAGCAGAGTGTTTCAGTCTGTCAGTCTGCAGCAGGGTGTTTCAGTCTGCAGCAGAGTGTTTCAGTCTGCAGCGGAGTGTTTCAGTCTGCAGCAGAGTGTTTCAGTCTGTCAGTCTGCAGCAGGGTGTTTCAGTCTGCAGCAGAGTGTTTCAGTCTGTCAGTCTGCAGCAGGGTGTTTCAGTCTGTCAGTCTGCAGCAGGGTGTTTCAGTCTGTCAGTCTGCAGCAGGGTGTTTCAGTCTGTCAGTCTGCAGCAGGGTGTTTCAGTCTGCAGCGGAGTGTTTCAGTCTGTCAGTCTGCAGCAGGGTGTTTCAGTCTGCAGCAGAGTGTTTCAGTCTGCAGCAGAGTGTTTCAGTCTGCAGCAGAGTGTTTCAGTCTGTCAGTCTGCAGCAGGGTGTTTCAGTCTGCAGCAGAGTGTTTCAGTCTGCAGCAGAGTGTTTCAGTCTGCAGCGGAGTGTTTCAGTCTGCAGCAGAGTGTTTCAGTCTGCAGCAGAGTGTTTCAGTCTGTCAGTCTGCAGCAGGGTGTTTCAGTCTGTCAGTCTGCAGCAGGGTGTTTCAGTCTGTCAGTCTGCAGCAGGGTGTTTCAGTGTGCAGCGGAGTGTTTCAGTCTGTCAGTCTGCAGCAGGGTGTTTCAGTCTGTCAGTCTGCAGCAGGGTGTTTCAGTCTGTCAGTCTGAAGCAGAGTGTTTCAGTCTGTCAGTCTGAAGCAGGGTGTTTCAGTCTGTCAGTCTGCAGCAGGGTGTTTCAGTCTGTCAGTCTGCAGCAGGGTGTTTCAGTCTGTCAGTCTGCAGCAGAGTGTTTCAGTCTGCAGCAGGGTGTTTCAGTCTGTCAGTCTGAAGCAGGGTGTTTCAGTCTGTCAGTCTGCAGCAGGGTGTTTCAGTCTGTCAGTCTGCAGCAGGGTGTTTCAGTCTGTCAGTCTGCAGCAGAGTGTTTCAGTCTGTCAGTCTGCAGCAGGGTGTTTCAGTCTGTCAGTCTGCAGCAGGGTGTTTCAGTCTGTCAGTCTGCAGCAGAGTGTTTCAGTCTGTCAGTCTGCAGCAGGGTGTTTCAGTCTGTCAGTCTGCAGCAGGGTGTTTCAGTCTGTCAGTCTGCAGCAGAGTGTTTCAGTCTGTCAGTCTGAAGCAGATCAGAGTGAGACAGTCTGGAGCGGAGCGAGGCCCGCGGCCCGACCTGCTGCTGGGACACAATGACGAGCTCCACTGTCCACCAGGCTGGGCAAGGTCAGGGTGTGTGTGTGTGTGTGTGTGTGTCTGTGTGTGTGTGTGTGTGTGTGTATGTGTGTGTGTGTGTGTGTGTGTGAAAGTGTGTACGTGCCTTTGTGTCTTTGTGTGCATGTGCATATCTGTTGGTCCACAGGCCTTTAAGTGCATGCATGCATTTTTATTCTATGCATACACATTTGAGTCAATACATACATGTGTATGTGTGTGTGTGTGTGTGTGTGTGTGTGTGTGTGTGTCTGTGTGTGTGTGTATGCAGTGACCCATCTATAGCTCTTTGCATACCGACACTGACAGCAGGAACGAGGCAGAAACCGTTGCCGTGGCGACCGGGCCTCACCTGAGGACTCGTCCAGGGTAACCAGGCGAGCGAGGATTGTAAATGACATTGCATTGGTGTGTGTGTGTGTGTGTGTGTGTGTGGCTGACTCCAGACTGGCTGGTCGTTAGCCTGTTTGCATTAATCTAATTTCACGTTTGGGTCTGATGCTGAAAATAAGTTCTGTTTAACGCAGACTCATGATCTTCATACCTTTTGTGATATGAAATAATCTTCACAAATCAACACAGCTTTATGAGTTTTAAAGCATAAATGTATTGATATTAGTAAACAGCTAACGCTAGGCTAACCTGTAAAGAAATGAACTGCAGCATTGGTTGTGTTCCTTCGTCGGCTCGTAGCGCTACGCTGGCTAATTTAAAAACCTTAAAAAAACTACAGTTGGAGAAAATATATATACAATAAATCTTCAATGGAATATCATTAAATTGTTGGATTTAAATTATATAATTTGCGCTAACAAAAATGAAACATAATGGAGGAAAAATAAAAGTAACAACATTCTAATTTTACATAGTAACGAATAACTGATTACAAGAATTGAAAAACTAACACATGAATTACTTTGTACCACAAAAAATGTAATCAGATTACTGTAACACATCAGAGTAATGAGTTACCTGAAGAAACACTGAAGAAATACAGTACTACTACAGGAGAGACGCAAAGAAAGACATGAAGGATTTTACAACTACTACTGTACGCAGTACCACTACAGGAGAGATGCAGTAGAAATACATGAACGACTACGACTGTACGCAGTAGTACTGCAGTACAGACGCAGTAGTACTGCAGTACAGACGCAGTAGGAGTACACATGGTCTGTAACAGAAACCTCTGTGTTTCTCTTCGCCCTCCTCGCCTCCTGACTCTCTCCTGCCTGCTCAGTTCACCTCTCCTGTCGAGTCACCTCCCATCAGCCATCTGGCTGTCTGCCGCCACACACACACACACACACACACTCTGTGAGCCGTTCATCAGTGTCAGAGCCGACAGTCTCCTTGCTCAGTCCTTCCTGTCAGCGACCTGAAGCTTTTCAACTCCAACATTTTACTACCAGACTTTCACTTCTCCACTGGGTGTGAAGGTTTTAGTCGCTGATCAATAAGTGTGTTATTGGTGACGATCTATCACTCTGCAGCTGAAGGTTATTGTTCACCACAACAAATACAAATAAAATGTGAAGCTCTATGTGCATAAGGACTGAATATCAATACTTTTACAGACTTTTGTCCAATTAGAAAACTTTCCAAAACCTGGAAGTGATCAAATTCATTTTCGATACTTTTCCAGGCTTTGCAGACCGGCTGTGATCCGACAAGAGAGGTCAGGAGAGAGAGAGAGAGAGAGAGAGAGAGAGAGAGAGAGGGAAGGACGTCACCACAATGCTGTAATTTACTTTTTGGGTGAGCCAACTTCTCCTCAACCTGCCTCGTCTACTTCTACTGCAGTTAGTGATTTACTACGTTTCCCAGAATGCCTTTTCTCCTGCTCCTGTGGTGGAGAAACTGGTCTCTCTCCTCTTCTACGATGGATTTCTCCCTGTATGATTGTTGAACGTCTCTCGGTGCAAAATGGCGGCTCTAGAAAGAAGCCCTCGCTCTTTGATTCTGAGGGACTGACACCAAAACCTGACGTTTACCGCTGAGGTTTTACATCCTGAAACATTTTCTCATATCAAACTCCACTGTAGCTGCTGGAAACATCTGGTATATATTGGTATATATGGTATATATTATATATATTGGCCAGTCATCCACCAAGAAGAAAAACACAACAAACTACTGAATGGAGCAGGAATGAGAAGAACATCACCAACAGACTCTACATGATGTTTGGTTTCCTAAACTAACTGACCGGCTGCTTCAGTGTTTTCTCATCCAGCTAGATGTTCAGAACAGAGCAGAACTCCAGATGAAAGCTGGTTTCCTGCCAAACTGTCAGCTAGACCGGACTAACCTCTGAGCCAGTCAGAATCCACCGGCGCTCGGCCCGGCGAGCCTGCCGGTAATTTCCCAGGATGCCTAGCGGTTCGGGGGTGCGGCCCCGTCAGGGTTTACGACCCTCAGACCGCCCGCCGGGTCTCGTCTCCGGGGCCGCCGACCGGAGGCTGACCCACAGGTGAGCGTATCTGGGGGAGCGAGGCGTGGATGGAGGACGGGTCAGGGTGAGGGCGAGGTGCAGCAGGTCAAACCTCATTAAAATCATGCGGACTGGGTTTTTTTTTTCCCTACCTCAATGTCTGTTTAGTGTAAAAATAGACGGTCTGAGGAACAAAGCGCTCGGTTTGATCTGTCCTGACTGGACAGGTGACTTCAGCTCTGCTGGAGGACAGACCAGACAACCAAGTAAACTGACCAGGTGAGGAGAAAACGACTATATCATCCTTTATTGATTTGACCAATTAAATCCACTTCATTCATAAGATACGATAAGATAACATAAGATAAGACACGATAAGATACAATAAAATGCTAAGATGCTAATAAGAAGCTACGCTACGATAAGATACGATAACTTACGCTACAATAATATAAGACACGATACGATAAGTTACAATACGATAAGATGAGCTGAGATACGATACGATCAGATAAGATGAGATAAGTTCTGTCTTCATCCTGAAGGGAAGCTGGGTCGTGTGTTGAAGCTCAGAGAAAAGAGTTAAGAGATAATAAAGAATCTGAATAGAAGTTTAGTGATGAAATTAAGTTACATACAATAAAATGCATAAGAAAGACAGACTGGATCTGTGTTGCTAATGAAATGTTTTATGCGCTAAAAATGGATGCTCCCTCCACCTTTTTTTGTCTTTTTTCTCCTGTTTAATTTTATTTTTTAAATTTATTTCGCTTTTCCTTTTTCTTTTCTTTTGTTTTTATTTCTCTCTTTCTCTGTGGTGCATTGTGGGTATGGTGGGTGGAATGGGGGGGCAGGTGTGCAGGATGGAGATTGGAATAATAATACATTTTTAAAAAAACAGGAAAATGTGAATGTCTTGGATCTTTTCTTGTATTTCTAAATGCTTCACAATTTCCAAATAAAAATACAATTCACCAGAAAAAGAGAGAGAAATAAAAATAAATTCACACTGTGGATGTGAGATGAGAAAACACAAAAAAAAACCCTCTCACCCTCACATGGGGGTGAAGTCGCCTTATCATCATTATTCTGTCTATGCTCCATTGCAGGTAAACAGGAATATGAATGGAATAATTCTTCACAACACATCAGCAGCTTAATCAGACTGTTGTCTTATAAGGACTTGAATCAGGTTGCTGTGCAGTGAACAGTCAGTGTGTGTTGGGTCTGACTCGTCCGGTCAGACAGAAACCAGAGAAACACTTCCTGACTGGAAACCGGTTTCTTCCAGACCCTGAGGATCAGCAGAAGAAGAGTGATGTGGTTCCATAGTGTAGCGGTCATCACGTCTGCTTTACACACAGAAGGTCCTGGGTTCGAGCCCCAGTGGAACCAGATCTTTAGCTGACAGGAGCGTCCTGAAACCAGCAGCTCACAGGTCTGTAACCCGGATGTTGGATTTACAGAAAAGAACATAGAGACTGATTATTAAATGAATCCATGTAAATAAGAGAAATTATCATTAGAGACATCACTGTTACTTCAAACTATGTAACTGAAATATCATCTTAAATCTTGATTACTGCCAGTGGAGGAGACTGGGAGTGTGTGTGATACTGGGTGTTGTGTATGGTGGTGTTGTGTATGTGTATGGGGGTGTTATGTGTTGTTGTGTATGTGGGGGTGTTATGTGTTGTTGTGTATGTGGGGGTGTTATGTGTTGTTGTGTATGTGGGGGTGTTATGTGTTGTTGTGTATGTGGGGGTGTTATGTGTTGTTGTGTAAGTGGGTGTTACGTGTTGTTGTGTGTGTGGGGGTGTTATGTGTTGTTGTGTAAGTGGGTGTTACGTGTTGTTGTGTATGTGGGGGTGTTATGTGTTGTTGTGTAAGTGGGTGTTACGTGTTGTTGTGTATGTGGGGGTGTTATGTGTTGTTGTGTAAGTGGGGGTGTTATGTGTTGTTGTGTATGTGGGGGTGTTATGTGTTGTTGTGTAAGTGGGGGTGTTATGTGTTGTTGTGTATGTGGGGGTGTTATGTGTTGTTGTGTATGTGGGGGTGTTATGTGTTGTTGTGTAAGTGGGGGTGTTATGTGTTGTTGTGTATGTAGGGGTGTTATGTGTTGTTGTGTATGTGGGTGTTACGTGTTGTTGTGTATGTGGGTGTTACGTGTTGTTGTGTATGTGGGTGTTACGTGTTGTTGTGTGTGTGGGGGTGTTATGTGTTGTTGTGTATGTGGGTGTTACGTGTTGTTGTGTGTTTGGGGGTGTTATGTGGTGTTGTGTATGTGGGTGTTACGTGTTGTTGTGTAAGTGGGGGTGTTATGTGTTGTTGTGTATGTGGGTGTTACATGTTGTGTGTGTGTGGGGGTGTTATGTAGTGTTGTGTGTGTCGGTGTTAGGCAGCTGTTTGTTGATGCGTCCCCTGCAGCGTGCTCCACACAGCGATCTGTATTTAACCTCAGGGAGTATTTCAGGAAGTATTACAGAGGATCAGGTGACAGCAGGAAAAACCTTAAAGCCACAGACTGGTTCCACATGTCAGACGTCAGTTTTCCTCTCCGGCCGTCGGTCACAGAGAGGAAAACTCTGTTCGTCTCCCTGAAGCCTCTGATGCTGCTGCAGAGCCACCAGGCAGCTGCAGGCCGTCCAACCAGCGGGGCGTCTGGTACGGGACGCAACACCCTCCTCCTCTCTCCTCTCTCCTTTCTCCTCTCTCCTCTCTCCTCTCTCCTCCTCTCCTCTTTCCTCTCCTCTTCTCTCCTCCTCTCCTCTCCTCCTCTCTCCTCTCTCCTCTCTCCTCTCCTCTCCTCTCCTCTCTCCTCTTCCTCTCCTCTCCTCTCTCCTCTTTCCTCTCCTCTTCTCTCCTCCTCTCCTCTCCTCCTCTCTCCTCTCTCCTCTCCTCTCCTCTCCTCTCTCCTCTCTCCTTTCTCCTCTCTCCTCTCTCCTCTCTCCTCCTCTCCTCTTTCCTCTCCTCTTCTCTCCTCTCCTCTCCTCTCCTCTCCTCTCCTCTCCTCTCCTCTCTCCTCTCCTCTCCTCTCCTCTCTCCTCTCTCCTTTCTCCTCTCTCCTCTCTCCTCTCTCCTCCTCTCCTCTCTCCTCCTCTCCTCCTCTCTCCTCTCCTCCTCTCTCCTCCTCTCTCCTCCTCTCCTCTCCTCTCCTCTCCTCTCTCCTCTCCTCCTCTCTCCTCCTCTCCTCCTCTCTCCTCTCCTCTCCTCTCTCCTCCTCTCCTCCTCTCCTCTCCCCTCTCTCCTCCTCTCTCCTCTCCTCCTCTCTCCTCCTCTCCTCCTCTCCTCCTCTCTCCTCCTCTCCTCCTCTCCTCCTCTCTCCTCTCTCCTCCTCTCTGCTCAGGTTTCACTGCAGCGAGCTTCAAACGCTTTAATGTCCAGAGTGGAATTTACTGTGGCAGCATGGCAGGTGTCCAGGTCACACACACACACACACCTACACACACACACACACACACACACACACACATGCATACCACACACACAGCAGGAAGGAGAAGTATTGCATCACAGCTGACCTTGGAGTGATTAACACACAACTCACAGCAGAGAGGGAGTGAGATACACACACACACACACACACACACACACTTTATTTTAACCGGTAAATCTCGCTGACATTAGGAATCTCATATCCAAGAGAGACGGTCCAATAATCAATGAAATGGAAGTTCATAATATTACCTCAGTTGACACGGTATTGGTTTCACAACATATTGTTTTATTTACTGTCGAGCCAAGAAAGTAGAACTGAACTGAACTGAACTGTATTATGTAACATGTATTACTGTTACTATTATGAATCTACAGTCTTGTACATTTCATTTCACATGCAATTTGTTGTTGTATATTTGTTTGTTAATCTGTACATGATCTAAATAAATCAACTGAACTCAACTGAACTGAACTGAGAGGTAAAGAGAGAGAAGGGGAAAGGGAAAGAGGGAGAGAGAGCAGTAAAGAGAGACCGAGGGAGAGAGAGAGAGAAGGGAGGAAAGAGAGAGAGACAGAGAGAGAGGAAGAGGGAGAGAGAGAAGGGAGGAAAGAGAGAGAGACAGAGAGAGAGGAAGAGGGAGAGAGAGAAGGGAGGAGAGAGAGAGAGAGAGAGAGTAACTCTACTGAAAGTCACTCCTGTCTGACACAGTTAGGCCGATACTTTTACTCTCCAATATAATGATGAAAAATAATCATTCTAATTTTTGAAGCACTTAACTAATCCGCGGCGGGCCGAAGTGTCTCGGGGCGTTTTAAGAGCAAAATGACTTGTTATTCCCCCGGCGGTGTTATTTCTGGTCGCATTTAATAGGTTTAATAGGTTTAATAGGTTTAATAGGTTTCCACTGTGCCAGGAAACCTGCGGCCGCTCTGCTGCAACATGAGCCCAGTTTAAACCCAGTTTAACTCTGGTTCACTTCCTCAGGACAACAGGACAGACTGAGTGATGAAACATACCGGACAAATTAATCTGATGCTGATCTGAGTTTGGTAAAGACCAGAGGTGAGACCAAGTCAACTTCACTCGAGTCCCAAGTCAGTCTCAAGTCTTGAGACTCAAGTCTCAAGTCAAGTCCCAAGTCTAAATGTAGATTTCCAAGTCAAGTCCAAGTCAAGTCCAAGTCATTAATGTCAAGTCTCAAGTCTAAATGTAGAACAGCAAGTCAAGTCAGAACAAATCAAGAGTCCAGTATCAATTTAATATCTTAAAGAAAACTAAATATCTAGGACTTTTCAATGCAATATGGTTTTAATAGGATAAAAACTTGGTAAGAGCATCATGAGTTTGATTTCTATAATCAGTTGACAAACCACATGACCTTTGGGCCTTTGGAAAATATTAAAATCCCCACTGCGTGAGTTCAAAATGACATGAGATGTGAGTGAAAAATAAGCGTTTTGACTGTCTTTCATGTTTGTGGTTTTGGAGCGACAGCAGGAAAGAGTTTTATGATCCTGGTTTTGCTGAACAGAAGAATCATGTTTTCTCTTTACAGAGGATTTCCTCATGTTTGGTTTCGCCCCGTTAAAACTCAGACATGGAGAAGGAAATTAAATCCTGAACCGATAAACTGGAGAAGAGCCTGAGGCCTGCAGCTCCACACTGGAGACTCACATATCTATATGAGAATAGATATATATACGACATATAACTATGACATAACACTCATGGTTTGATGGTCAATAAACTCCAACAGTTGCTCTCAGCCTGGAGGTCAGGACTAACCAAGAGGTTTGCAAGATATTTTTTTTCCAATGTGAGCCATGAAATCTGAAAAAAAAAGTACTTCTGAGATATTATATGACATATTTCATCCTGTGAAATATAATATCTGCAGCGTCTCTGCTTCCCCCAGGAAATAATAATTTAAAGTATCAATCAAGTAAAATAATTTAAAAAATTCACCTGCAACAGACAGATATTATTAAGCAAATAGGCATCAGTTTTTGTGGGTGATGAAAAGACAGTTCTGCATTCCCTGATGGACTCTCAGAGAGAGTCCATCAGGGAATGCAGAACTGTCTTTTCCACTGAGGAACCTGAAGGTGCTCTTTGGTTCCTTTAGATCTCAGAAGAACCTCCACTGGATGTTTAGACCTGTCATGAGGTTCTACTGTTCCTTCACTGTCGTCTGCATGGAAACAATAAAGCTGCATTAGAACCTGAATTTTCTCTGCTAAGTCTTTGAAATCAGGATGACAGGAGGTGGATCGAGGAGGACGGACGAAAGAAGGAAAGACGAAGAAGAAAAGATGGGATGTGGTTCCATAGCGGTCGCAGAAGGTCCTGGTTCAAGCCCCAGTGGAACCAGGTCTACCCTGTAGTGACCTGGAGGTTAATACGACTCGTTCTTGACCTGGAGATCACAGGTTGAAACCCACTGTGTTTGTTTCATGTCGACAGAACAGGTTGACATCTTGTTGCTGTAAACATTTGTGTGTTTAAAGTCACCATTAAACAGCATGTTGAGAGCGTCCTGCTTCCTTGATTTGATGCGTTTCCTGTCCTGACAGAACGCAGGGAGGGATCACTCAAAAGTCTAAACCAATGGGAGATCAGTCAGGGAGGGAAAGATAGTTTGATTTGATCGGAGGGGCGGAGGGGCGGGACTGTTCAAAAATCTGTGATGTTTTATTGGTTGGAGTTTTTATTTCCTCCCCCTGGTGCAGCGTGATGTCACCGTTAAATCATTGTTTTCCAGGAAGGAAAAGGAATGACTTTTTTTTTTTGTTTTTCATTTTTGTGGCAGAAATTGTCAAATAGCTGCATGATATAATAGTTACAATGAGCTAAAAATAAGTCTAAAAAGTCATTTTCATTGTCTGCCGCTTCAGTTTAGCACTCTGCCGACACACACAATACAATATCTGAGAAGAGAAGAGAACTGTATTTGTTTCTGATTTTTGCTCTCTTACTTATTATCCATCACCTTTAGTTTGTCTTGATTTGTTAATGTTTGTTGTTGTTTGCTGCTTGTTCAGTCTGTTTGTGTTATCTTGTGTTATGGACGGATGTTTTTATGAAGCGCACTGCAGCAAACTCCAAGCAACTGTCCTGCTGCTGGGGCAGTGAAGAGAAGAGAAGAGAAGAGAAGAGAAGAGAAGAGAAGACAAGAGAAGAGAAGAGAAGAGAAGAGAAGAGAAGAGAAGACAAGAGAAGAGAAGAGAAGAGAAGAGAAGAGAAGACAAGAGAAGAGAAGAGAAGAGAAGAGAAGACAAGAGAAGAGAAGAGAAGAGAAGAGAAGAGAAGAGAAGACAAGAGAAGAGAAGAGAAGAGAAGAGAAGAGAAGAGAAGAGAAGAGAGCTGGGAAGGTGAAGTTCTGTTTTCACATCTCTGTCCTCATGTTCAGACTGACGGTGTAAACTGTATTTCTGCAGCTCGTCATGTTCTGCTTCTGATGGCGAGAGATAAACCAGCTTCAGATAAACCTGCTTCAGATAAACCTGCAGCTTCAGATAAACCTGCAGCTTCAGATAAACCAGCTTCAGATAAACCTGCAGCTTCAGATAAACCTGCAGCTTCAGATAAACCTGCTTCAGATAAACCTGCAGCTTCAGATAAACCTGCTTCAGATAAACCTGCAGCTTCAGATAAACCCGCAGCTTCAGATAAACCAGCTTCAGATAAACCAGCTTCAGATAAACCTGCAGCTTCAGATAAACCTGCAGCTTCAGATAAACCTGCTTCAGATAAACCTGCAGCTTCAGATAAACCTGCAGCTTCAGATAAACCTGCTTCAGATAAACCTGCAGCTTCAGATAAACCTGCAGCTTCAGATAAACCAGCTTCAGATAAACCAGCTTCAGATAAACCTGCAGCTTCAGTTTCACACCTCTGACCGACAGCTTCCTGCTCTGATCCGCTTCCCGTCAGACCGTCCGACCTCATGCCGCGCTTCACGTACGCTCCGGCTCTGTGGTATTACCCAGAATGCCTCAGCAGGATGCGGATGCAAGCGGTCGGGCTGCTGAGTCTCTCTCTCTCCCGCTCTCCGGTAAAAACAAATGGTTCAGTTGATTTCATTGATCATCACAGCTGACCTGCGGCGCAGCTTGATTTAATGCGGCTGGAAAACGCCTCATCAGCAGGAAAGCGCCGCTCTCCTCTCGGGTCTCGCCGTCTCGTTGTTTATCTCCGCCGACCTTTGACTGCCTCCGAATATTAATCCTCCTCCTTTCGGATCCAGAGACTTAATAATAGGCGTGGTCTTCAGCGGCGATGCGGTTCATCATGGAATCTAGGCCAGATCAGAATATTCATTAACTTTGACCTTTTCAACCGGAGGAGGAGCAGGACCAGGAAGAGACCGGTCCGGATCAGACTGGTTCTGGATCAGACCGGTCCGGATCAGACTGGTTCAGGAACAGACTGGTTCATGAACAGACTCTGGTTCAGGATCAGACTCTGGTTCAGGATCAGACTCTGGTTCAGGAACAGACTCTGGTTCAGGATCAGACTCTGGTTCAGGATGAGACTCTGGATCAGACTCTGGTTCAGGATCAGACTCTGGTTCAGGCTGACAGAATCTAATTTAATTCTAATTTAAATCACTTCTTAAAACCCACTTTTTTTAGACTTACTTATATGTGATGTCATCTCTTTATCTTAATTTTATCATATTTTTATCTTCTTTTTTCCTTACTGTTTATTTTGGTTTTTATCTCATGGTTAGTATTTTCTTGAATGTTCTTCTCCTCCTCTCTCCTCTTCTCTTCATTTAACTCCTCTCTCACTGTTCCACTGCTTTTTAAATTCATTTTAAGTTTTCTGCTTTTATTTTGACTGTCAAAGCGCTTTGTGAACTCTGTTTTTAAAGGTGCTGAATAAATAAAGTTATTATTATTATTATTATTATTAGTACATATTTTCAGAAACACGTGGTCGTCAGTGTAGAAATCGTCTGTGTCTCAGGCTGCAGGAGTGAGGTTTCCTCCTGACAGACAGAAAGCTTGTGGCTGTTTTTAGAAGCCAATAAAATCCTGAGAGTCTAAAAATACAGCAGATGTTTTCTGCTGTGAGTCAGACAGCCGCAGCTCAGAGGCGGCGCTGCAGCGTTCAGGACGGCAGGTATTTTTAGCAGGTCGGCTCCGGTGGGAATCGAACCCTCAACCTCTCCACACGCCTTCATCCAGACAGGCTGCTCACAGCTGAATAACAACAACTCAGGATGATCAATACCTGACATACTTCACCTGAAGTCAGTCTGGGTAAGACTAAAATCTTAAAATATAAATGCTAATAGTAAATGCTAATACTTATCACTTCCTCTAATGTGTGTCCTTATGGAGATTTTCAAAATAGTGATTTTTTCCTAGTGATTGGCAGGTCGATTACGGGCCAATAGCAGGCGGAGCTGCGGCTCTGCGGACGACCCAAACTCCGCCCCCTCCACCTTGGCTCCGCCCTCTGCCTCTCTTTGGCTGTTCCGCCTCCATAAAAAAGTCAACATGGCGGCGACCGTAAACACAATCTGCAGCTTCAAACCCTTCAGGAGACGATGGAGGAAGAAACTCCCTGCATCTGTTCAGTCTGTGGGCTGAAGGTTTCCTGATTAAATTGTGCCACAAAAACCCACATTTTCATGAGCAAATCTCAAATCTTTCATCATCTAACTGAAAGAAATTATCAGAAATAATTACTATTTTGCCATCAGTTCCCGTCTCCAAAGGACAACAGAACATTAATGGAATTTGATTTTCGACAAAAGTACATAACTGCCCAGCCGATCGGGTCGAGCTGAGCGGGGACGGACCGCTGACTTCTTCATGGTCTCTGTGGAGGCGGAGCAACGCTAGCTGCTGTGAACACACTCCGGCCAGACGGAGGATTCAAGTTCCCTTTTCCTCCTTCAGTGTTGAATTCGATCCGCTCTCCTTCACGCTGCTGAGTTACATCACCTGAGAAAACCTCTGCTGCTCCTCCAGCCTGCACCACTACAGGGTGTGTGTGTGTGTGTGTGTGTGAAACTCCTGACATCTAATTCAATGGATACAAATAAAGTATTTAGAGAGTGTGTGCGTGTGTGTGTGTGTGTGTGTGGTCAAGATGATCGTATCCTTAAATGTCCTTAAACCACGTTTTGTATAACTGTAATTTGATTTAATAATTTAAAGTGATGCAGACATTTAATATGTGCAGGTATGCAAGTGTGTGTGTGTGTGTGTGTGTGTGTGTTGAGGCGGTGAAACTTTCTGTATCCTTAAATAACCTCTAACCACACTGTGCCTCAGCAGTATATGAATCTTGTAAAACATTTAGAGTGTGTGTGTGCGTGTGTGTGTGTGTGTGTGTGTGTGTGTGTGTGTGTGTGTGTGTGTGTGTGTGTGTGTCCTGGGTCTGATTTCAACACAGACATTTAATATCTCTTTCATGTCGGCTGCTGTTTGAACAAGACAGGAGTCAAATTACACAAATCAGTGAACATTTCTCCTGGCAGCAGCAGCAGCTGATGGAGGATCAGACTGACTCGGGATCAGACTCGGGATCTGACTCGGGATCAGACTGACTCGGGATCAGGCTGACTCGGGATCAGGCTGACTCGGGATCAGACTGACTCTGGATCAGTCTGACTCTGGATCAGGCTGACTCGGGATCAGTCTGACTCGGGATCAGACTCGGGATCAGACTGACTCGGGATCAGACTGACTCGGGATCAGACTGACTCTGGATCAGACTGACTCGGGATCAGGCTGACTCGGGATCAGGCTGACTCGGGATCAGGCTGACTCGGGATCAGACTGACGGCCGGTCAGGAAACAGGAAGAGAATCAGACGAAGAAGAAGAGTTGGGCTGAACAGGAAACTTCACACCAAGTCTCCATGACTGCACTCCGGTGGTGTGAAGGAACCGACAAATGCTACGATATAAAAAATTAGTTTTGTCTGCCGCTCTGCGGACCAGTTTGTCACATCTGTCTGTCTGCAGCTGCATTTCACACCAGGCAGTTTCTACTGAGAGTCAAATTTCTATTTTTAGTAAATGTTTTTCTCATTTAAACGACCGAAGTCTTTCCAAACCTTAACCAAGTTGTTTTAGTTCCTAAACTTTCCAGCAGAAAGGATCAGCTGGAGGAGACAGGACAGGAAACAGGAAGTAGTTTAACAGTGGACAGTCAGGGTGTGGAGGTCGGGGGTCAGAGGTCGGGGGGCGGATGGTTCAACTCCCAACTCATGACAACAAGTTTTCATTTATTGAACCGTGAGCAAAACCTGAAGCTAACCTGAAGCTAACTGTTTCAGCTGCTAAACTGAAGCGTTAGCTAACCTTTACATGACCAACAGGTGGAAATGTCCAGAACAATTCCTGCTGCTGGACCAGAATCCTTTACTGGAGGAACCTGGTCTGAACTGGATTCTGTCACAAACATGGAGGCTGAGCTTCACAGTGTGGAAATAAAGCCACATGTCCTGTATCTCCAACTCTCCACTGTTTCTGCTCATCTTCCTCCTCCTCCTCCTCCTCCCCCTCCTTTTCTCCCCCCCTCCTCCTCCTCTTCCTCCCCTTCCTCTTCTTCCTATTCCTCCCTCTTCTCCTCCTTTTCTCCCCTCCTCCTCCTCCTCCTCTCCCCCTCCCTCCCTCCTCCTCCTCCTGGCAGCCCCCCCCCCCTCAGTCTGTCACAGCAGATCTCTGCAGGATCGGAGCGGCACACTGACACACTGACCCAAAACCGGAGGACGGGCCGACTTGGCAGCTTGCTGCTGAAATATGCATCAGTTCATCAGTTCATCAGTTCATCAGTTCATGTAAGAGAGGAGAAGATCTGACTCTGTTCTGTCAGCATGAGGACAGAGGGAGAGTCGTGGGACGTCCGACTGACGGTTTGGTTCCCACCGGTCAGACGGGACGCACCGCCATGTTGGAAGAATTACAACTAAAGATTGAAATGTTTTCTTCCTCTCTGACTAAACCTGGCAGCTCAGTACGCTTGCTGTAAATTAAAGGGTCATTCCCCTGTTTTACAACCAGCCAGCACACAGAAATGAGACTTTTTCTGTCTTTCGTCAGGAGAAACATGGCAGCTTGTCTCTGGTACCATTAGAGTGAAATCTCCCACAATTTTAGAATGAACTTCTGTTGGGAGCTAAGATAAATAAAAACCTGAACTTTCCAGAACTACCAGAACTTTCCCTGGTGAAGTTTAGGAGCTAAAACAACTTGGTTAAGGTTTGGGAAAGGCTTGTCATGGTTAAAGAAGAAAAACTTTAGCTAAAAATTTTAAACTTGACTCTCAGTAGAAATTTCCTTCCTACAAGCTGGGAATTGACCATTTGCAAAATAATGATTGACATATCGATCCACCAATCCGTGCTCAGCGTCCGTCTGCTTCCTCTGACATGTTGCTCCGTCAGTTCCCACAGAGCCTCCGACCGCACTGAGAGTTTCATCAGTCCGGCTTCTGTTGCAGCGGTCTGACTCCGACAGACAAAACATGGTAACAATGTTTTTGGGGAACCACTGAGTCTGATTGTAGCATCTATGGTAGCGTCCATCTTTGTCAGACATAGCAACAGTAACTAAGGGGGGTGGGAGTTAACACACGGTCAATTGAACTCCGGTCTCCGGCACTGAAGTCAAACTGATCGCCCATCCAGCACCCGACCACACCTGAGCTGCTGCACTGTGACTCTACTGCCTGCTTACAGTCGTGTCTCCTTCATGACACTTCACATGCCACCGACAGGTAATTTGGTGTCAACAAGTCGAGTTCAATTCATGTATTTCTGAGATCAGGTCAGAAAAACTGAACTTTTGTGAACAGTTCCAGTTTGGGGCGGAGCCAAAGTGCAGCAGCAGCTCAGCAGTCATGAAAAAGACAAAGTGGGACTTCCAACATGGCTGCTCCTGTTGGTCCTGTATGTGTCTCCACTGTCACCAAGACAGCTTCAGGTACATTTATTGTACTTGACAAATAAAGTGATTCTGACTGAAGGGTTTACACTGTCGCTGCTCACTGTCCGACCGTCCTGATGGAGCCGAGCCGCAGCCGAGCGGCGCTCCGCTCCGCTGCCGCTCTCCGGGTTCAATAAAGTTCACTAAACATAAAGCTGACAGACAGCAGGGAGGAGAGCTGCACTCTCACAAGTTAAGACTCTGGAAGGGTTTCTCTGTGGGTTAAACGCTGCTTCACAGACCCATCGCTGTTATGAAGAACCACCTGGACCTCTAAAGGCTTCTTCAGTTCAGTTCAGTCCAATTCATCATCAAAATTATAGCCAGATAATTTTGTAGGGTCGTGAGATTATTTGTGGGACAGGACAAAAACATATTTCTACTGTACAAATGTATTGTCACATATGGGGAAAGCACACGCAGCAGAGAGGTTATTATTTAGTCACAGATTGTCATTTAATTTTATGCAACAGAAGCAGAAGATCACTAGGTCATCAGGACTTTCAGCCTCTGATAACGAATCAAATGAAACAACCTGAAAAGGGAAAATCATTTTTGATTTGAACTGCCCAACACTGAGTACGGAAGCCCATTGAGAACATATATCCGTACATTTTATTTACACCGTTTTACCGTGATAAGTGAATTTTCTTGTTTTCTCGAGATAACAAAAAGTGTTTTCTCGAGATGAGATAATTTTCTCATTATCCCAGGAAAACAAAATGTGTTATCTCGAGATAATGACATAAATAACCCTATCTCTATTCAGAAATAACTATCTGAATAACTCTATCTCGAGAAAATTAACTCATTATCATGGGAACACAACGTAAATGAAATGTATGAATATACTGTGTGTCCTCAATGGGCTTCCGTAGGCGAGGAGGCATTTCTCGGTTCTCGCGGTTTTAAGCGATCACAAGCTAAAAAGCTGAAGAACCCTGTTATCTAGAACCCGGTTCTGTCTGGAACCCTCTGCTGTTCAGAGTGTGGAGCGTCTCTCTCTCTCTCTCTCTCTCTCTCTCTCTCTCTCTCTCTCTCTCTTCCTCCAGCTCTCCTCCATAATTCACCAGCAGAGCGGCAGAAAGCAGCAACATAAGGAAACACATTAGGGAAGAAGAGCTGCTTCCCCCAGGCAGAGAGAGAGAGAGAGAGAGAGAGAGAGAGAGAGAGAGAGAGAAGAGAGAGAGAGGGAGAGGGAGGGAGAGAGGAAGAGAGAGAGAGTGAGGGGCTTTAACAAGAAAAGCCGGCGACACGGTGAGAGCTTCCCTCAGGGCCGAGAGACGGGATGGGGGGAGGGGGGGGGGGGGGTGAGAGAGAGAGAGAGAGAGAGAGAGAGAGAGAGAGAGAGAGAGAGAGAGAGAGGCGATCCATTTACTGAGAGCGGCAGCAGGAGAGTGATTTATTAATTATCTGAGTTTAGTCTGCTGTAGAGGAGCCAGCTTCATCCTGAGCAAACAGCTGATAATCAAAATAGTTTTACTACAAAAAATATTTGTGTTCACCGTTTCTCCTCGGCTCTTATAAGGATGACACCTGATCTTTCTGGTGACAGAAACACTTACTGTGATCTCTGACCTGTAATGTCACTGATCTAGGAATTAAATCTTATTCTGCTGACCCGTACAAAAAAGTCACATGTGAAAACCCAAACATGTGAATTCAAAGCACATGTGCTTTCTGGACACATGTTGGTTTTCACATGTGAAAATTTTTTCTCAGGTTGTATTCTGACGTCACGTGACTTTACTTCAGTGTTGTTTTTTCCATACGTGAACTTTTTTTCCCCACATTTTCACCTGCTGTTAGATCTGTCAATATTTGTTTCACATGTGAAAAACATAATTTCACATGCAAAGAGACAATTCACAGGTGAAAATGTTGCATGTTCACATTGGAAAATCAACATGTGTCCAAAAAGCAAATGTGCTTTGAATTCACATGTGGGTTTTCACATGTGACTGTTGTTAAGAGGAAAGCAACAGTGACAGTGAAGCTAAACAACTAAAATATAAAGGCAAAGATGTTTTCCTGTTCCAGTGGGTCAGACAGTGTGTGTTGTGGTTTTACAGCAGAATGACTTAAAAAAAATATATGTTTGTTCAACACTTTTCTTAACAAAGATACAAAGAGCTGCGAAGTAACAGGAACAAAACAAACCTATCAGCGATCAATCAGCTGTGATGAAGGGAAGATTTACGCTGCTGGTTCCATTAATGGAAAAAGCAGAAGACTGGGGAGCGGTAAAATCATCTGAACAACAGAAACATCCATAACAAGCTCTGCAGGCATTAAAGTCCACTCAACAGTTCAGCCAGCGTTAAGAAGACCAAAGGGCTATATGCAAATCAGCAGCAGTGTAAACACCAAAACATGCGCATAAATCCATGTCATTAAAACCGGGATTTAACATTTAAAGTTCAAGCGGAAAGCGCAGGTCACAGCGATAAATATCAGGCCTCGCTGGAAACCATGACGACGGTACGGGATGATGTCACCGCACACAGAGACCAGCAGGGACTGTTGTGTCAATAAATGGACGAAAACTTATTTTAGCAAAACATTTGGTGAGGGATTTTCTCCAGAGAGCCTTGTTGCACCAGGGATGTGTATATTTTCAGCAGTGGGATTTGAACCCTCAACCCTGCAGTGTTCGAGCCACACTGTTTCATTCTTTCCTTTCTCTCTAAAAGAACGTCGAATTACTTCACATTTATATGCAAAGGAATCTTAAAGCTCCACATCATGTAAAGCAGGACTCCCTCTCCTCTGTGATGATAAAGGAGTTGGATGTCTATCTAAACATGGTGAAAGTATCAAAACTAAATCCACACAATCCATATTAGAAAAGCGAGCCTCTAAACGAGCCGTTTGGACTTCCGTAACTTTGCGGCGTCACAAAGGTTCGCTCATTATCATTTCTGTAAGAAATAATAGACTAACAAAGTGTTTTTTTCAAAGCGGTCGAGCGGTCGTCATCGTTTATTACCGGAGAGTTTTCCCTACCTGTAGCCGCCGGGCCGCGGCGTCTCACGTTTCGCTCTCGAAACGGTTAGCCGATCGGAACGGAGGGTCGTTAATATTAATGAGCCTTAAAGACACGGAGACAGAAACGGCCTGTTCTTGGTAAGGCTCAGAGAGATGCTGGAAAATGAACGTGGAGAAATGGATTGAGAGTGTTTTTGGTTCATGACACCACACACACAGCTTTGAATGGACAGAAAGACACAAAATAAAACTCTGGACAGAGAGAATATGGAGCTTTAACAAAATGAGTCCATGAAAAAAATGAGATTTCCATGAATTGTTTGTGGAGATCCTGATCTGGGATTTCCACCATTAGAAGATTGTTTTATCCATAACTATGAAACTAACAGAGACAGAGACTTGATTCCAAATCTGAATTGATGTTTGCAGAGTGAAAAAATCAGGAACGATGTGTTTGGTGTAACAGCAGGTTGGTGTGTTTGTGCTCTCTGAACGCCTTTTAGTTCTTCATGACAGATTTGGAGACTTAAGTTCAAAATGAAAAATATTCACATTAGAAGAAAAACACCCTCTAAATGAAAGCACCAAAATAAAATAAATAATAATGTGTTTACAAGGTCAGTAGATAACCTAAACCCTTGGTAACTGCTGTGTAAAAGGCACAATGATCTTGTTTATTTAATACAAGACCCACAGGTGATTTCTTTACTGTAATGATCAGTGCTTTGTTTTGGTTTGTTGCTGTTCTACTGCATCACCGATGGACCCATGATGTTGTTCACAGCTGTAATCTGCAGGCTCACACCTGTAAAGATATGAGTCTTCTTTGAAATTTTGGCATTTGTGCAAAACTCAAGGAAACATACAGATGCAAAAACAGACGAGCTTGCAATGTCACCAGGCGGAGGAGAGCAGAGAGGGGAATAAATCAGAGAGAGAGAGAGAGAGAGAGAGAGAGAGAGGTAGGGTCTTTTTTCTCCAGGAGCAGAAATTCATTTTTGCCTTCATCTCCAAATTGGACTCAATTTATTGCTTTTCCAAAGCTCATTTTTCAGCAGCTTGCACAATCGAGGCCGAGGCCGTACGTTTCTGCCCCGGCCCCAGGTGCTAATATGAGGAAACTGACCGGGGGGGGGGGGATGAGGGGAGTGTGTGTGTGTGTGTGTGTGTGTGTGTGGGTGGAGGGGGGGGGGGGATGGGGGGGACAGAGGAGAAAGGAAAGAATAAAGAATAATAAGAGGAGAAGTTTCCATCCTGCTTCTATTCTACACTGCTGTGTCACTGAGAGGAAAGACACACACACACACACACACACACACACACACACACACACACACACACACACACAGTTACATAACTCTGTTCTGAGAACTGATTCAGAGACTCGCCTGCTCTACTGCTTTACTGACTGACTGACTGACTCACTGATTGATTAATTGACTAATTGACTAACTGACTGAGTGAATCAGCCTCATAATGAGCAGCCAGACTGATGTTTAGAATGACTGTTAATGAAGTGAGATGACACGTTGATTATATACATAGACACACACACACACACACACACACACACACACACACGCATGCACGCACACTCACACACACTCACACACACTCACACACACTCACACACACACAGCTGCAGATATTTCCTCCTCTGTGATTTTGCTTAAAGGATAATTCCGCCCATTTTCTATCTGGATCACATTTCGATCATACTGATGGATCAGCTGCTTCCCAGATCTGCTGAGGTCTGTCTGGTCTGATCTGGTCTGGTCTGGTTTGGTCTGGTCTGGTCTGGTCCTGACAGGCCAACAGACTCTCCACAAATCAAAGTCAGAGTCAGTCAGAGCCTGTGTATCAGCGCAGGCCGGAGCTTCACGATCCACAAGCTGGAGTCATGTGATCAAAACAGGCTGAGACAAAACCCTGAACCTTTATTCTACTTGGTGATTAAAGTAACGATGACATGCAAAATGACTTTTTCACAGGTCAGCTAATTTTCCATGTGATAATATACACCAAAAATATATAAAAATGTTACTTTCTTGAATTTTTGTATCAGAATTTCATCACTTTTCCGTCCTGGAAAGCAGGAAGCTGCACCAGGAGGAGGAAATAAAACCTGCCGTCCTCTGCCTGACAGAGTCTGCACGTTTGATTGACCCCTCCTGACCCCTCCCTGACCCCTCCTGACCCCTCCTGACCCTCCCTGACCCCTCCTGACCCTCCCTGACCCCTCCCTTACCCCTCCTGACCCCCCCGACCCCTCCTGACCCCTCCTGACCCTCCCTGACCCCTCCTGACCCCTCCTGACCCTCCCTGACCCCTCCCTGACCCCTCCTGACCCTCCCTGACCCCTCCTGACCCTTCCCTGACCCCTCCCTACGTTCTGTCCCACCCCAACATCCTGTTTCAACAGGATATACATCACATCCAGAAAGTAAGATGCTCTCAAATCGCTGTTTCATTGTGACTTTAAACAGATTCTGTTCTGAGGCTCTGAGTGGCTACAGAAAAACATGGGACTGTGTGTGTGTGTGTGTGTGTGTGTGTGTGTGTGTGTGGTGAAGCACGTGGCTCTCCTCTGTGAAAGGCCATCCATTAGTAGAGAAGGTCTGACCCGGGGGTGCGGCTCGCTCGGCTCAGACGATGAATAAAGCATCAGCGCCATGAGGCGGCGAGCCTCATCATGACATCATCAGCGGGGGACAGAGCCGTAGAAAATGAAAAGAAGTTTAGCGTAGGAACATATGAAAACGATAAAGATGCCTCATGGAAAAAACGACTGGGCTGAATCCAGACTTCAGATGCATTATGATGATTTTATTACCATATTAATAGAAAATCTTTTTTTCTGTTGTGAGCCAAACAGAGACACACAGCCATTCATCTGGACGAAAAGCGCTCTTTGAATAAAGTTTTAATTGACTGATTGATCGATATGTATGGTCAACCGTCTGTATGTAAATAATATGTGCTGTATGCCCTACATGTGATATTACATGACTTTGTTGAATACTCAGTTGTGATTGGCCGGTGAAGTCGTTGTGAGCTCTGTTCTCCTGGCAGCTGGAGCGCCTCAGGGATCCATTCTGGTCCCACATTACTTCACTCTGTTTGTTTCCTCCGGGTCGCGCTGTTCAGTGTGTGTGTGTGTGTGTGTGTGAGAGTGTGTGTGTGTGAGTGTGTGTGAGTGTGTGTGTGTGTGTGTGTCTTAAAGAGCTGCTAACCCTAAAAGAGTTCCATCTCTCTCTTTCTTTGCCTCTTTGTCATCATCCTTTCTCCCCTTCTCCATCTGTCTTCACCTCTCCCCATCTCTCTCTCTCTCTCTCTCCCTCCCTCCCTCTCTCTCTCCTATCTCTATCTCCCTCACCCATTATCTCTCTTTTTTCCCTTCATCCACTCTCTCTCTCTCTCTGCCTCTCCCTCGCTTTTTATCTCTTTTCTCTCTCTCCCATCTCTGACTCCCCTTTCAAACACACACACACACTTGTCTAACCTCTGCCTGGTAAAACAACATCAAGGGAGAAGAGAGGGGAAATGGGTCAGTGGGACAACGACACACACACTCACACACACACACACACACACACACACACACTCACACACACATACAAAAACATGCATTAAACACACAATCACACATGCACTGGGGCACAAATGCGCTCTCTCTCTCTCTCTCTCTCTCTCTCTCTCTCTCTCTCTCTCTCTCTCTCTCTCTCTCTCTCTCTGTCACACACACACACACACACACACTCCTTATACTGACTTCATGACTTGATGGAAAAAAGCTGATGAGTCTGACTGATTAATGTGAAACTGTTGAAATGATAATCTGAGGAAAGATGCTGCAGTTCAGATCTGAAGTTGACTGGCAGACGGAGGAGGAACAGTTTTATGAGACAGAGAAGAAGAGTCCCACCGCCATGTGACAGAACAAAACTGCAATAATAAACATAATGATAATTCATATTATTGCATAACACTTTTCAGATCAGAGTTACAAAGAGCTTTACAGACAACAAAGCAATAATAAATCAAGCTAATAAGAAAAATACCAAGACATGAATAGAGCCAGTTAAAAACAGATTTACAGAGGAATAAACCAGATGACAAGAGACAAAGAGACAAGCTGCAAAAAAATATTAATTTAACAAGTCATTTAGCACAGCGAGTCTGAAAATCTGATTTTTCTTATTGCTAAATACAACTCAGTCAGGAGGTTTCCTGTTTTCTGTCAGATGGAACAAACACTGACACCGGAGGAGATGTCGGCTAGTTTGGCAAGTAGCTGACTGGCTTTTGTCACCTGATTAACTATGCATACTGTTGACCAATCAGAGCATTCATTAAACCCTGGGTAAGGTGACATCATTTACACCAGGAAGTAGACTGGAATTCTAAATCTGTTTGATTCATTTGAAACCAGTTTTTCAAATTTCCACAACGCTGACAGAATAATTTGGTGACTTTACATGAACAGTCCTGTTAAAATACACCATGCAACTGAGAAATGCAATTCTCAGTGCACCGGACCTTTAAAACAAGAGGGAAACTGCGTGGGCTGCTGATGCTAACGAGGTGAAATCATTCCACACACCAATCCATAATCCATAATCATACGAGAGCGAACGTTACACACCAGGAAGAACAACCATCTGCAGCTTTTTGCCTGAATGTGATTGGTTCTCAAACTGCGAATCATGCTCATTTGAATATTAACTTTTTCAACTTTTCTCGCCACATCGCAGGGCTTGGTTCAAGTCACGGATCTATCCCATCATGCCTTGCACACACAGTTAATAGCTTCTCATAGACAATGAATGGAGGTGAAACTGCATCTGGTCTAACTGGCACAGAGACAGAGAAGCAGCATCAGACTCAGTCCTCTATAGTAAAGAATATAATACAGTAGAGTCCAAGATAATCCAAACCACCTGATGGGTTTTGACCTCAGACTCCTGGTTCAGGATGAGGAGCCGCTGAGGCTAATTGGAAAAGTATTAATGTCATAAAGTTAATAAGCTGCAGCTCAGACTGAAGATCTGAGGTTCAGATGCTGCAGTTTATTTACACAGCAAGAAAACTCAGTGATAAAACACAAAGTGATAAAATACAAAGTGATAAAATACAAAGTGATAAAATACAAAGTGTTAAAATACAAAGTGATAAGATACAGCACAAACAGACAGAAGAGATGCGAATTACTAATTTCTGCATGTGAGAGAAAAATAAAGCCAAATAAGTGCTAATAAAACATTTTACAGCAGAGTTGTAAGGCTGCACAATATTGACAAAAAGTGATATTGCACTTTTTTTTTTTCATAATGATTTGGTCAAGACTTTGGAAAAGCAGCTGAAGCTGCAGTGAATGTTGATATGACAAAATTAATATTACTGATTCAGTCAGCTGATGAGAGACTCAACAGCAGAATCAGCTTCAGATCCTGGATCAGCAGCACTACAACCAACAGTAAGGAGGTCAGAGGTCAAAGGTCACTAGACAGAGATGGAAAAAGGAGAAAGGGTCGAGAGAGAAGGAGATAGTGAGAGAAAGAGAGACTCTCAGTGAGTGTTTGTATTTGATTTGTGACAATAAAGTTCATTTTAAATTTGAATTTGAGAGACTGTATATATAATGTACTGTATTGTTCTCTCTCTCTATCTCTCTCTCTCTCTCTCCCTCTCTCCCTCCCTCTCTCTCTCTCTCTCTGTATAATTGTTCTGAGAGAGCGGTTTCTCTTCCCAATTATTTCCCATCAGCAGCAGAAGCCAAACTCATTTCATCAGCGCTCATCAGGGATTCAGATCTATTCAACACAAAGAAAAGAAAAAACATCTTTAAGATAATTCTGATCAGAAGAGATTAAAGGTTGGATCAGTCAGACTGATGACAGGAAACTTCAGGTGACTTGTTGTTTAAAATAAGAAGTGGAGCTTCTGCTGGTGTTTGGATTCAGTTTTTTAATCACAGGTTTGAGTGTAAAATGACACAAAAAAACAAACAATAAAATAACCAAAAAAACCCGAAGTTACACTTGAAGCTCACTGAGGACAGATATTGATATATTTTATTCACGTTGTTTTGCCATGATTACGAGTTCATTTTCTTTGTTTTCTAGAAATATCAAGTTATTTATGTCATTATCTCGAGAAACACATTTTGTTTTCCTGAGATAATGAGATAATCTCGAGAAAACAACATTGGTTAGCAATGTCAGGGCAGCAGGAGGATATTGATCTCTTTAATCAAGTCCTGGCACAGGCTGAAACACATTATGCCTCGTTATTACAGATAATATAAATCAATATAGATTTTCTCATTATCTCAGGAAAACAAATGTAAACACGTGTTATCTCCAGATAATGACATTAATAACTCGATATCTTGAGAAAACAAGATTATCACAGGAAAACAACGTAGATAATATGTATGGATATATGTCCTCAATGGGCTTCTGTAGTTAATAATATATTAATTATCCATATAAACTTTGTTGTAGATTATCAGAGACTCGACTTTTGCATGTAATCAGTGAAGTGAGATGAACAGCAGGATGATCTGAAACCATCCAGCAGGATTCTCTTTAAAATGTGGCAAACTTTCTCTGTGTGGAAATACGTTTTTACAACAATTTAGGTTTGTGAGTGTGAATGTTATGCAAGCTGACAATAATGAATATGACGTCAAACACTGTAAAACAGAATCAGCCTCCCCCCAAACACATACACACACACACACACACACACACACACACACACACACACACACACACACACACACACACACACACACATCACCAGGCTGGACTCCACCTCAGCTCTTCAGTCTCTAACAGAAACAGGGCAGCAGTGTTTCCGACAGTCTGCTGAACACTAAAGTAAATCCAGAGGTAAGAAACACAGTGAAGGACAGGCAGAAAACAATGAACTGATGACAAGGCAAAGCTTAAGATCTTTAGATTGTCTTTGATCTAGATGGAAGATTTCTCAAAGTGAATAATCTTAGATTAGTTAATTTCATGCTTAACAAAAAAAGTGAAAGAGAAAAATAGAAAGCTGTGGTCATGTGGTGTAGAGAAGTGTGCAGCAACTTTACAGCTGTTTAACATTTTAATGTCAAGAAATTGTTAACACATTCATTTAGAGAAGTTACTGTAAACAAACCAGACCATCAGTGAGAAGTCTGCAACGAGGCAACGGGGCTGATGGGAAATGTAGTCTTAAAGTGGGGAAACACTAGAACTAACAATACTGCTGCTGTGAGATAGAGGAGAACAGACTCTCACTGGTTTACAGTCATTAGACCGAGGGAGGAATATTAATATGATAATGATATACAGTATTGATGATTAAGAGAGCAGCTTGAAAACAACGCTCACTCACTCTCTATCTGTCACTCTCTATCTCACTCTCTTTCTTTCTCTATCTAGCTCTCTCTCTTCTCATTCTATACACGCACACACACCCACACACACACACACACACACACGCACACACACACACCTCTCAGGAGGTTGCTGATTCTGTGTTCAGGATTAAAGGAAATGAATCAGCCTCCTGTGGGACGAACCACACTTCACTCTCTATCAGGATAAATGAAGAGGGGGATGGGGGAGGGAAGGATGGATGGAGGAAGGGAGGGGAGGATGGAAGAGGGGAGGGAGGGAAGGAAGTAGCCTATAGAAGGAGAGGTGGAGGGAGGAAAGAAGGGAGGGGAGTAGGGAACAAGAGAGTGAGGAAGAAAGGAAGAAGGGATGGAAGGAAATAAGGAGAAATGGGGGGAGAGAAGGAGGGATGGAAAGACAGAAGGAGAGATGGGGGAAGAAAGGAAAGCAGAAGGGATGGAAGGGAGGAAGGATGGGGGAGGGAAGAAGGGAGGGACGTAGAGTAGAAGGGAAGAAGGGATGGAAGGAGGGGAGAAAGGATGGAAGGAAATAAGGAGAGATGGAGGTATGGAAGAAAAGGAAAGATGGACAGAAGGATGGAAGGAAAGAAGGAGGGAGGGAGAGAAGGAGGGATGGAAGGACAGAAGGAGAGATGGAGGGAAGAAAGGATGGAAGAAGGGGTGGACGGAGGGGACGAGGGAGGGAGGGAAGGAAAGAAGGAGGGAAGAAGGGATGGAAGGAAACAAGGCGGGAGGGAGGAATGGAGGAAAGCCTTGACTCCTTCATGCTGATCGACGCGCTGCTCTTCAAACAGCAATCAGACAGGAAGTGATGTCAGCTAACTTCCTGTCTGACGGACCAAACCACACTCTCTCTTCCTTCTCACCGTCTTTTAACACACACACACACACACACACACACACACACACACCTCTCTCAGGAGGTTGCTGATTCTGTGTTCAGGATTAAAGGAAATGAATCAGCCTCCTGTGGGACAAACCACACTTCACTCTCTATCAGGATAAATGAAGAGGGGGATGGGGAGAGGGAAGGAGGGATGGAGGAAGGGAGGGGAGGATGGAAGAGGGGAGGGAGGGAAGAAGGGAGGGGAGTAGGGAACAAGGGAGGGAGGGAAGAAAGGAAGAAGGGATGGAAGGAGGGGAGAAGGGATGGAAGGAAATAAGGAGAGATGGGGGAGGGAGGGAGAGAAGGAGGGATGGAAAGAGAAGGAGAGATGGAGGGAAGAAAGGGAAGCAGAAGGGATGGAAGGAAAGTAGGAGAGATGGAGGGATGAAAGTAAAGGAGGGATGGAAAGAAGGAAAGAAGGAGAGATGGAAGGAGGGAAGAAGGGATGGAAGGAAACAAGGGTGGAGGGAGTCTTCAAACAGCAGTCAGACAGGAAGTGATGTCAGCTAACTTCCTGTCTGACGGACCAAACCACACTCTCTCTTCCTTCTCACCGTCTTTTAACTCCTCTACTCTTTTAACTTTTCTACTGTAGCGTCTGCAGTGTTTCTACTGTAGCGTCTGCAGTGTTTCTACTGTAGCTTCTGCAGCGTTTCTACTGTAGCGTCTGCAGCGTTTCTACTGTAGCTTCTGCAGCGTTTCTACTGTAGCTTCTGCAGCGTTTCTATTGTAGCATCTGCAGTGTTTCTACTGTAGCTTCTGCAGCGTTTCTATTGTAGCTTCTGCAGTGTTTCTATTGTAGTTTCTGCAGCGTTTCTACTGTAGTTTCTGCAGTGTTTCTACTGTAGCGTCTGCAGCGTTTCTACTGTAGATTCTGCAGCGTTTCTATTGTAGCATCTGCAGTGTTTCTACTGTAGCTACTGCAGTGTTTCTATTGTAGCTTCTGCAGTTTTTCTACTGTAGCGTCTGCAGTGTTTCTACTGTAGGTTCTGCAGTGTTTCTACTGTAGTTTCTACTGTAGTTTCTGCAGTGTTTCTACTGTAGCTTCTGCAGTGTTTCTACTGTAGCGTCTGCAGTGTTTCTACTGTAGCTTCTGCAGTGTTTCTACTGTAGTTTCTGCAGTGTTTCTACTGTAGCTTCTGCAGTGTTTGTTTCTACTGCAGCTTCTGCAGTGTTTGTTTCTACTGCAGCTTCCACAGTGTTTCTACTGTAGCGTCCGCAGTGTTTCTACTGTAGCGTCCGCAGTGTTTCTACTGTAGTTTCTGCAGTGTTTCTACTGTAGCGTCTGCAGTGTTTCTACTGTAGCGTCCGCAGTGTTTCTACTGTAGCGTCCGCAGTGTTTCTACTGTAGCTTCTGCAGTGTTTCTACTGTAGCGTCTGCAGTGTTTCTACTGTAGCATCCGCAGTGTTTCTACTGTAGCGTCCGCAGTGTTTCTACTGTAGTTTCTGCAGTGTTTCTACTGTAGCGTCTGCAGTGTTTCTACTGTAGCGTCTGCAGTGTTTCTACTGTAGTTTCTGCAGTGTTTCTACTGTAGCGTCTGCAGTGTTTCTACTGTAGCTTCTGCAGTGTTTCTACTGTAGTTTCTGCAGTGTTTCTACTGTAGCGTCCGCAGTGTTTCTACTGTAGCGTCTGCAGTGTTTCTACTGTAGCGTCCGCAGTGTTTCTACTGTAGTGTCTGCAGTGTTTCTACTGTAGCTTCTGCAGTGTTTCTGCTGTAACGTCTGCAGTGTTTCTACTGTAGCGTCTGCAGTGTTTCTACTGTAGCGTCTGCAGTGTTTCTACTGCAGCGTCTGCAGTGTTTCTACTGTAGCGTCTGCAGTGTTTCTACTGCAGCTTCCGCAGTGTCTCTACTGTAGCATCTGCAGTGTTTCTACTGTAGCTTCCGCAGTGTCTCTACTGTAGCGTCTGCAGTGTTTCTACTGTAGCTTCCGCAGTGTTTCTACTGTAGTTTCTGCAGTGTTTCTACTGTAGCGTCTGCGGTGTTTCTACTGTAGTTTCTGCAGTGTTTCTACTGTAGCGTCTGCAGTGTTTCTACTGTAGTTTCTGCAGTGTTTCTACTGTAGCGTCCGCAGTGTTTCTACTGTAGTTTCTGCAGTGTTTCTACTGTAGCGTCCGCAGTGTTTCTACTGTAGCATCTGCAGTGTTTCTACTGTAGCTTCTGCAGTGTTTCTACTGTAGCGTCCGCAGTGTTTCTACTGTAGCATCCGCAGTGTTTCTACTGTAGCTTCTGCAGTGTTTCTACTGTAGTTTCTGCAGTGCTTCTACTGTAGTTTCTGCAGTGTTTCTACTGTAGCGTCTGCAGTGTTTCTACTGTAGCTTCTGCAGTGTTTCTACTGTAGCGTCCGCAGTGTTTCTACTGTAGCATCTGCAGTGTTTCTACTGTAGCGTCTGCAGTGTTTCTACTGTAGTTTCTGCAGTGAGTCTGTCGTCACCAAGACAGGAACCTGTAGGGAATCGAACCCCCGACCCCGGCAGTGTTAGTGCCTTGCTCATTTTCCCTTCAGATTATTTGGACATGATTTGTCAGTGTGTTTGTTTTACCACATCTTGTAACTTTCCCAACATAAGGTCTTATATGTATATATCTATATAAATGTGTGTGTGTATGTGTGTGTTTGTTTTTATTCTTTTAATTGTGATTTACTACAATTATTCACCTTGTTTATTCTACTTTTTCATGTCTTATTCATTGATATTGTCATTCATGTGTTTTTTGTATATCTTGTTTATGTAAAGCGTCTTCCAGTACTTAGAAAAGTGCTATATAAATTAAATGTATTATTATTATTATTATTATTATTGTTGTTTG
>NC_135997.1:37564116-37566616 GCF_048128805.1 Centroberyx gerrardi
CTTTTACTACAGCAGGACTCCAGACTTTCACTATCGCAGGACTCCAGACTTTTAGCAGGACTCCAGACTTTTACTACAGCAGGACTCCAGACTTTCACTACAGCAGGACTCCAGACTTTCACTATCGCAGGACTCCAGACTTTCACTACAGCAGGACTCCAGACTTTTAGCAGGACTCCAGACTTTTACTACAGCAGGACTCCAGACTTTCACTACAGCAGGACTCCAGACTTTCACTATCGCAGGACTCCAGACTTTCACTACAGCAGGACTCCAGACTTTCACTACAGCAGGACTCCAGACTTTCACTATCGCAGGACTCCAGACTTTCACTATCGCAGGACTCCAGACTTTCACTACAGCAGGACTCCAGACTTTCACTATCGCAGGACTCCAGACTTTCACTACAGCAGGACTCCAGACTTTCACTATCGCAGGACTCCAGACTTTCACTACAGCAGGACTCCAGACTTTCACTACAGCAGGACTCCAGACTTTCACTATCGCAGGACTCCAGACTTTCACTATCACAGGACTCCAGACTTTCACTATCGCAGGACTCCAGACTTTTACTACAGCAGGACTCCAGACTTTCACTACAGCAGGACTCCAGACTTTCACTATCGCAGGACTCCAGACTTTCACTATCGCAGGACTCCAGACTTTCACTACAGCAGGACTCCAGACTTTCACTATCGCAGGACTCCAGACTTTCACTATCGCAGGACTCCAGACTTTCACTATCGCAGGACTCCAGACTTTTAGCAGGACTCCAGACTTTCACTATTGCAGGACTCCAGACTTTCACTACAGCAGGACTCCAGACTTTCACTACAGCAGGACTCCAGACTTTTAGCAGGACTCCAGACTTTCACTACAGCAGGACTCCAGACTTTTAGCAGGACTCCAGACTTTCACTACAGCAGGACTCCAGACTTTCACTATTGCAGGACTCCAGACTTTCACTACAGCAGGACTCCAGACTTTCACTACAGCAGGACTCCAGACTTTCACTATCGCAGGACTCCAGACTTTCACTACAGCAGGACTCCAGACTTTCACTACCGCAGGACTCCAGACTTTCACTATCGCAGGACTCCAGACTTTCACTATCGCAGGACTCCAGACTTTCACTACAGCAGGACTCCAGACTTTACTACAGCAGGACTCCAGACTTTCACTACAGCAGGACTCCAGACTTTCACTACAGCAGGACTCCAGACTTTCACTATCGCAGGACTCCAGACTTTCACTACAGCAGGACTCCAGACTTTCACTACAGCAGGACTCCAGACTTTCACTACAGCAGGACTCCAGACTTTCACTACAGCAGGACTCCAGACTTTTAGCAGGACTCCAGACTTTCACTACAGCAGGACTCCAGACTTTCACTATCGCAGGACTCCAGACTTTCACTATAGCAGGACTCCAGACTTTCACTATCGCAGGACTCCAGACTTTCACTATCGCAGGACTCCAGACTTTTAGCAGGACTCCAGTGTTTCACTACAGCAGGACTCCAGACTTTCACTACAGCAGGACTCCAGACTTTTAGCAGGACTCCAGTGTTTCACTACAGCAGGACTCCAGACTTTCACTACAGCAGGACTCCAGACTTTTAGCAGGACTCCAGACTTTCACTACAGCAGGATTCCAGAGTTTCACTACAGCAGGACTCCAGACTTTCACTACAGCAGGACTCCAGACTTTCACTATCGCAGGACTCCAGACTTTCACTACAGCAGGACTCCAGACTTTTAGCAGGACTCCAGTGTTTCACTACAGCAGGACTCCAGACTTTCACTACAGCAGGACTCCAGACTTTTAGCAGGACTCCAGACTTTCACTACAGCAGGACTCCAGACTTTTAGCAGGACTCCAGTGTTTCACTACAGCAGGACTCCAGACTTTCACTTCAGCAGGACTCCAGACTTTTAGCAGGACTCCAGTGTTTCACTACAGCAGGACTCCAGACTTTCACTACAGCAGGACTCCAGACTTTTAGCAGGACTCCAGTGTTTCACTACAGCAGGACTCCAGACTTTCACTACAGCAGGATTCCAGAGTTTCACTACAGCAGGACTTCCAGCAGCAGGCTGCAGATCAGATCCTTCACACCGCAGACCGCCTGCAGGCTGCTGGTTGACTCTGAGCAGACTGAGCAGAGGCTGCAGACCGCAGGCTGAGTGTTTCTTCAGTTTGTCAGTTGGTTCTGGCTGTTTGTCTGATAAGCTGCTGCTCTTTCATCTGCCGGCCGAGGAGAGAGAACGTTACTGTGGTTACACAGGAAACAGGAGAGAGGTGTGTGTGTGTGTGTGTGTGTGTGGTCTGAAAGTGTGTATGCATGTAGCTGTTGTCGTGTGGAAACCTCGTAACTCCGACAATTTTGGAAATTTTGACTTTTTAACTTCACCTGAAGCATCACGCTGCTGTATGAGTTGAGAGAATCCTGCAGCCGTTCCTACTGAGCGACTTCATATCGATCAGCTGTTCAGGCGGC
>NC_135997.1:37571616-37589116 GCF_048128805.1 Centroberyx gerrardi
TCAGTAAAAGTAAAAGTCCTGCATTGAAAAGCTGAAAAGTCTAGAAGTATCAGCAGTAAAATGAACTGAAGTATCAAAGTAAAAGTCGTCATTCTGTCAGAGAGTTAAATTATTGAAGGATGAACCTGTCAGAAGTATTTTAATGTTGTCGTCTAACTGCTCCAGATACTGTTGGGGTTTAAACTCTAACAATGCAACATATTTTATGAGCTTATCGTATGTTTTGCATGTAAAACATTATTCTGCAGAGTAACTAGAGACTTGGAGCTCCTGCTCTGTCTGCAGACTCAGTCAGAAATCAGCAGTAATTACCATTTAACTCTCGCTGCTTCAATCAGAATGAAGCAGCATGTTAGTGCTGAAAGGTAGAGAAGGTCAAAACATTTAAATTATGAAAAGTCTTCTGATCGTAAATTTCCTTTTCTTCCTCCACTGCTACAGCGCTGCAGACTGGAAACTGAAACCTCAGAGACCATCAGAGACCGTCAGAGATCATCAGAGACCATCAGAGACCATCAGAGACCATCAGAGACCGTCAGAGACCGTCAGAGACCGTCAGAGACCATCAGAGACCATCAGAGACCGTCAGAGACCGTCAGAGACCATCAGAGACCATCAGAGACCGTCAGAGACCGTCAGAGACCATCAGAGACCATCAGAGACCGTCAGAGACCGTCAGAGACCGTCAGAGACCATCAGAGACCGTCCTGCAGCCAGAGGACACACGGCCTCCCTGCTGAAGTGTCCTTGAGCAAGACACCGAGTCCCTGCAGCTCCGGTCTGCAGTCTGTCCCGTCAGCGCTGCGGACAGATCAGTTCTGAACGTTATGTAGTCGAACTAAATGAGTATTTTCTAACGCAGCAGTCTCGTCACCAGACCGTCTCGTTTCCTGCAGCTTCAGTTCAGACATGCAGGGAACAGTGAGACTTCATCAGTCAGTCCAGACTGCGGTCAGCTGGAGATTCAGACAATCACAGGCTCAACGTTTTATTAACTTGCTTAAAGCTCCACATGGTGTACAGCAGGACTCCCTCTCCTCTGTGATGATAAAGGAGTTGGATGTGTATCTAAACATGGTGAAAGTATCAAAACTAAATCCACACAATCCATATTAGAAAAGCGAGCCTCTAAACGAGCCGTTTGGACTTCCGTAACTTTGCGGCGTCACAAAGGTTCGCTCATTATCATTTCTGTAAGAAATAATAGACTAACAAAGTGTTTTTTTCAAAGCGGTCGAGCGGTCGTCATCGTTTATTACCGGAGAGTTTTCCCTACCTGTAGCCGCCGGGCCGCGGCGTCTCACGTTTCGCTCTCGAAACGGTTAGCCGATCGGAACGGAGGGTCGTTAATATTAATGAGCCTTAAAGACACGGAGACAGAAACGGCCTGTTCTTGGTAAGGCTCAGAGAGATGCTGGAAAATGAACGTGGAGAAATGGATTGAGAGTGTTTTTGGTTCATGACACCACACACACAGCTTTGAATGGACAGAAAGACACAAAATAAAACTCTGGACAGTGAGAATATGGAACTTTAAAAGGTTTCATAGTGTAAGTTTCTGAATTTTCTATCTGTATTTATTGTGATTATGTAATGTATTGTACGTAAGCATGTTGATACATTATTATTTACGCCGTTTTCCTGTGATGAGTTAATTTTCTTTGTTTTCTTGAGATTCTTGAGATATGGAGTTATTTATCTTGAGAAAACACAATTTGTTTTCCCGAGATAGAGACAATATTCTCATGATCTCCAGAAAACAAAGAGGCGTAAATAAAAAAGTATTTGTCCTCAACGGGCTTCCGTAGCTTTGCACTGGAAGCCTCGCTGCAAACCAGTCCTCCCATCAGGAACGATGAACTGGTGAACTGGGTGAAGACTGATGGACGTGAAGCTGCCAACAGAAACAGGACAGAAGAAGAGTAAAGAATAAAATAAAGAATAAAATACAGAAGAATGAAGAGATGAACTGCAGTCTCTAAAGGAAAAAAGATATCTGTGCTTCTCTGTCTGTGTGCCAGGGAGCACAGGCAGGTGTGTGTGTGTGTGTGTGTGTGTGTGTGTGTGTGTGTGTGTGTGTGTGTGTGTTGGATCAGAGAGTCATTATGTAACACTGACATCTGCTGGGAGTGCAGTGTGTGTTGGTGCTGAGCTGCAGCTCCATGCTGCTGCTGTTTACTCATCTGTCTGTTTATTTCTATTTCCTTCTGTGTTTACTTGATTATTTATCTGCTCACTAATTTACTTCCTGACGTGTTTCGAGCGGAGAAACAGAGTTCAGACACTTCCTGAACGAGGAAAGTCTTTCCAGCTGTAAATCCCAGGAACGCTGTAGAAGTTTGGATCAAGCTGCAGGATGCAGACTCGTAGATATAGATAGATTTGTTTCTTATGAAAACAAATTAAAATTATAACCATGATGAAAGTCAGTATCCAGTTCAATCCTTACACCTGATACTCTACAGACTGAAATCCTGTTAAACACGGCAGTAGTCAGCTGCTTACTACAATGTAATATAATATAATATAATATAATATAATAATTTTCTGACACTAAAAGCATCCTTACTAGTGAATTAACTCTGGCATGAAGTTCATCAGTTAGTGGATTCACCTGATCAAAACATGAACAACATTACTAGACATTTGCTAATTAAATTCACTAGTTCATTATATAGTTGATAAATTCATAAGTGTTAAATTCACTCAGAGAGTTTGACTACATTAGAACAGCTGGTGACCTTTGACCCTGCTGTTCTGTCCTGTTTTAATCAACTTGCATTTCAAGCCAGTGAAGAAGAGGATGTTTTCAGGTTGAGTCTTCATCTCTCTGCAGCGACACCTGACAGAGCTCATGTGAACCAGCTGCTGCCTTCCTCACACTTCTCTACATGTATACAAAAAAAAAAAAAAAAGAAATTCACTATGTCCCTGGTTTCCACCAGAATTGGCATCACATCATTTCCATTTTTGATAAAGCACAGAAAGCAGTGCATTCTGGGAGTTATCATCCCTGTTGAAACACGTCTTAAAGCGCCGGTTGTGTAATTATCATGATAGCACATGTCTAATTACACTCCAAAGCCTGTTATTCAGCAGTGTGTTTAATTACAGCAGCACAGCCTACCTGCTCCACCAGCAGCCTGTGACCCGGCCCGCTTCAGACCGGGAGAGGAGAACATGTAGAGAATGAGGCGCTCTGGCAGCCATCTTTTCAATTTTCAGGGGGCCGTCAGGCTGAGTTTAAGCGCTCTAAACCGCCAGACGATAAGTTAATCCTGTTATCTGTGTCCTCGCCGCGGGGAAACAGAAATAAACACCCAGTGAAGTTGTGAGGAATCCGGTCAGAGACGAGACGGCAGGAGGAGAACGACGGGACGGGACAGGACGGGACGGACGGGACGGGACGGGACGGGACGGGACGGGACGGGACGGGACGGGACGGGACGGGACGGGACGGGACGGGACATCATTCTTCTACATTCTCTAACTGTGTTCACTTCTTGTAAATGAAATAATGCTGAAGTTTAACACTTCATCAGTTTGCTGGAGACCCCCTGGAACCCCCTCAAGGACCCCTGATGGTCCCCGGACCCCACGTTGAGAACCACTGATCTACAGGACCAGAAAAATCTGTTATTGCTACATTTTCCATTGTGATGTTGATTTATCTTTTCTCTCTCTCTCTCTCTCTCTCTCTCTCTCTCTCTCTCTCTCTCTCTCTCTCTCTCTGTTTTATATGAAGTGTTTTTAAAGCATGACTGCCTGATTGTATCTTTATAAATTGTATCATAAATTGTTGCATTTTATTGTATTTTCATCAAATTTAGAGTTACAGTTGTAGTCAAGGAGGAGAACACATTCAGTTGCATCATTATCCATGGGATCTTGGTTATAATGGTGATATTGCCTTTTAGACTATATATTAATATGTGTGTTTTTAAAATGTTGGACTCTTGGAAGATTAAAAGAAAAAAAGAGCTAAAAGAGATCCAAATAAAATAAAAAAAATCAAACAGTGCTTTTATTGACTGTGCAGTGCAAAGTGAACCCGTGTTCTTCTGCCTGACAGGTTAATAAGGAGAACTGGTCTCTCTCCCAGCTCCTCTCACAGCGAGCTGCAGGTTCAGGGCTCAGCGGCAGGTCGGGGGTTAAAAGCGTCGGCGTCCTGTCAGTCACGGTGGATTAACGGGACGCGTCGAGTCGCCCCGTCTGTCTGTCTGGTTTCACGCTCTTCGTCTCTGGAGGAAGCCGCAGTTTACAAGGACTGAGTTTACATTAAGATGAACAGGGAGGCAGCGACCTGCAGCCGAGGGAACAGCTGACCGACGCTGAGGTCGCCGGTTCAAATCCCAGACCGGCTGGGAGGATGTCAGCGGTGAAACTGACGGGGAAACTCTCTGTCACTGCCTCGGAGCCCATGAGCAACACACTGCTGACAGGCTGAGGCTGGACTGGGCAGGATGTGTCAGGAGTGTAATCACATTACTTTTTCCTCTAACAGAGTAAAGTAAGGCTTTACTGCTCCAGTTCCAGTTCCTCTTTAACTCTTTACTGGTGTAATATCTGACAGATTCCCCTGCTGCCTTCAAGTCTGTCAGAAATATGAGAATCACAGCAGAGACATGAAGGAGCCACAGAGTGTCAATACGACTCAGAAAGTCTGAATTTAACGCTGCAGCTCTGTCTGTATTAAAAACCTTGAAGACAGATTTAGTGTGTGTCTTTATTTAGACTCTCCTGTGTAACGAGGCTTCGCTCCACAAGATTTATCGGCCCAGTGAACACGAGTAACACAATCTTTTTAGGGTGTAACACTAAAGTAATGTAACGAGTAGAGTAACGCTGTGCTCAGCCGACCTTCCCTGTTGTACAGACAATAAATTTAAACTGTCAGTCCTGTCTGTTCTGCCTGTAATCCCAAAATAATCATCCAGTTAGCGGAGTGACAGTCGTTCCTCCGGCCGGAGCGCCGGCTTCACCTGAGCCGCCGCCGCAGCAGAGCAGCAGAATAAATCACAGCGGCGTCTCCAGACAGGAACTAAAAACAGCCCGGCGCTCCGTCACCGGGGAGCGGGAGGCCGGCGCTCCGCCCGCCAGCCGGCCGGTCCCGCCGGGGCCGGGCGCGGCTTCCGAAATATCTCCGCTGCCCTACAAAGGCCACAGACAGGCTACCGCTCACCGGGAGACGGAGAGGAACGCTGCAAAGTTTTCATCACAAACGAGCGGGAAGAAGATCCTACTGCAGTGTTGTGTGTCCAGTACTGACACTGCTCACTGACAACTGACTGCATGTGTCAGTCAGTCTGCTGAGGGTCAGTCAGACTCAGTGTCTGGTTCAGTGTTACAGTCTGTACAGGTGAAGCAAACAGGCAAGAAACAGTTTGAACATCTACTCTGTCACCTGATAGAGTCCAAATAAAGTGTTACCATTTGTAATATCAGTAATATCAGTTATAATATCATTACAACTGATAGATATCACATCTGTAATATCAATATGTGACAGAGCATCAGTTCAGTGATTCTCAACCTTTTTCATATCAAGGACCCTACTTCAGTCCACATTAGAGCCACGGACCCCGTTTGGTAAAATTTTGTCTCTTAAACCCAAATCTGAGAATATTTTTATTGTCAGATATGATTTAGTCCAGAACTCCCTGACTGTCTGTGTTGCAGGTAGAGAGATAACAGAGAAACTGATCAGAACATCATTCTTCTACATCCTCTAACTGTGTTCACTTCTTGTAAATGAAATAATGCTGAAGTTTAACAATTCATCAGTTTGCTGGGGACCCCCTGGAACCCCCTCAAGGACCCCTGGTGGTCCCCGGACCCCACGTTGAGAACCACTGCTGTAAAGAGTCAGAGGGCAGTGGGAATATTTTGGCTGAAGATCGACTCTAAAGACTGAACATCATGAGAGACTGATCCAGTTGCTGTGCAGGACATTTAGATTTTAGGTGTGAATGTAATAGAAGAATAAACTCAGGCGTTCGGCAGCGAGAGTCTCGGTCCTCTAACAAGAGAACTGCAACTCCAACTACAGGAATCCACCCAAAACACAAGGGATTATGGGTAGAAGGAGACGGAAAGCCTAGCAGAGCAAAATGAAGTCTGGACTGATGCTCATATTCAGCTGTTTCTTCATGTGTTCTGAACTGGTGTGAACACCACAGAAGAAGAGACAGACAAGTTACAGGAGGTCTAGTCTGTAACCTGCAGGATGACCGGTTCAAACTGTCCAATCAACAAGCTGTTTGTGAGTCATGTGACTTTTGTTTACAAGCCCTGGTTGGCTGTGATTGGTCAGTTTGAAGCTGAATTAATCAAATACAAAAAAACAACAAAGTCAACTTTTCCTCTCTGATTCAGATCAAAGAAAACCAGCTGGAGGATCAGAGTCTAAAACTCTCGATCCTCCACATAAAAAGAGCCAAAGTGACCTGAGAGTGGAAGAAACATCTGATCTGTCACCAGTATCCACCGCAGCATAATGTGTATAAAGAGCAGTTTGAACTGTAAAACAGACCTGATGGAGTCTGTTCACTCTCTGGAGGAAAGCAACTGCCAAAATGAAACTAAGATGTTCTGTTAATATAGAATGTGATTTACTGAAATATTATAGCTGAGTGTTCCCACCAGCAAAGAGACATTCAGACGTTGAACCGTCAAAAACCAGTGGAAATATAGATAATGTCTGTATTTGACCATAACTGCTGTTAGCATCGATTTCTGATATCAGTTCAGTGCAGTTTCCCAAGCTGTTTTCATATGGAAGATGAACAGCTGTGGGAACAGTGTTAGTCTGTCCTACTGCAGTAGAGACACTGTTACTTTACTGATATTTGACTCCAGTAGAAGTCAAAGTTCTGCTGTAAAAATGTCCTTCAGTAAAAGTAAAAAGTGTGTGATTTAAAATGTCGTCAGAGTAAAAGTTCCTGAGTTCCTCTTTAGAACAGAGAACGTTGTTAGCTGTGATCTTTTCCATGTGGTTCTAACAGGAGAGAGGTCAGAGTTCAAACTAGATTCTTTTCACTGGAAACATTAGAAATGAGAAAATAAAGTGCAGAAACAAAGTAAAGTCAGATTCCTCTTCTCACTGTGGATGGATCCACAGTTTGTCAGTTTCTGTTGATCCAGTTTCTGTTGATCCAGTTTCTGTTGATCCAGTTTCTGTTGATCCAGTTTCTGTTGATCCAGTTTCTGTTGATGCAGTTTCTGTTGATCCAGTTTCTGTTGATCCAGTTTCTGTTGATCCAGTTTCTGTTGCTGATGGAGAGACACAATCTGTTCTGTGATGGATGGATTTAAAATGGACTGAAGGACAAAACTGCAGGAGAGATGGCCTGAAGGGAAAGTACAATTACTGACTTAAATAATAATACTTATAATAACACACACTCACACACACACTCACACACACACACACACACACTGTTTCCCTGCTGGATTAACTGCTACAGAACACGCTGCATGTCGGAGCAACACAGATTGATGCTCCTGCCCTAAAAACAGTATCGTTAGCCGATGACCAATGGCCGCCGCGGGGGGGGGTCATCAATATCCGGTCGGGCCGGTCCGGTCGGGCCGGTCCCGGCGCGGAGCGAGCCGAGCCGCAGCGCCGCTTCATCTTCCCCCGCCGAGCCGCAGAGCGCACAGACGCTCCAGGTGAGAATCCATCATGGCTATTATTACCTGAGGCTCCGCAACGCATCCATCACACCGCTGAGGTTAGCACAACCTACACACACACACACACACACACACACAGAGACACACACACACACACACACACACACACACAGAGACACACACACAGAGAGAGAGAGAGAGAGACACACACACACAGAGAGAGAGAGAGAGACACACACACACACAGAGAGAGAGACACACACACACACACACACACACACGCAGACACACACACACACACGCACACGCACACACACAGAGAGAGACACACACACACAGAGACACACACACAGAGAGAGAGAGACACACACACAGACACGCATACACACACACACACACACACACACACACACACACACAGAGAGACACAGAGACACACACACACACATACACAGAGAAACACACACACACACAGGGCACTCTCTCTCTCTCGCAATCTCTCTCTTTCTCTCTCTCTCTCACACACTCACACCAGGTGCTCTCTCACTTTCTCTCATTGTCTCACACCCAAACACACACACACACACACACACACACTCTCTCTGTGTCACACACACACACACACACTCTCTCTCTGTGTCACACACACACACACACACACACACAGAGCGAGCATGATTCCATCTTCCCTTCAGGTCTAATCAGGCGCCTCAGAGACAAAATTGATAGTCGACCAGATTTAGCGTTGTTGCTGCTTCAGAGGAAGAAATCTAAATCAAACTGTTTCCTTGGAGAGAGAGAGAGAGCAGAAGGTCACTGGTTTGAAGCCCAACACCCCCCCCCCACACACACACACACACACACACACACACACACACACACCCCTCCCCTCTTTCCTATCATATACAGCTTCATAACTGTGAAGCAGACAGCCAACATGCAGCAGCAGTGGAAACCCGGCTTCCTCTTCCTCGGTGGTTTCGTTCTGGTTCCTGAGCTTCATGTTGAAGAATCTGGAATTTGTGAAGCTCATGATCACAAACCTTGTTCTGGTTGTTTTGTTCTCGTCTTTATCAAAGACACATTCACTTACAGAGAGTAATCTGGAAGACGGAGCTAGCTAAACCAGAATCACATGACGGCTGAAGATACGCAGCCAATCAGAAAGAGAAAATGGACTTTACTTTACTGAGCAACGGAACGAACGTGAAGCAGCGCTGAAGAAGAGGATGCATGCTGAGAAAACTGTGTTGCATGTTACGCTTTTTTTAAATTGCCAGTCCTGTCTGCTCTGCCTGTAATCCATCCTGTGAGTCCTGACCGAGCGGACTGACAGCTCACCTGAATAAATCACACCAGGAAGTAAAACAGGATTTATTCTGATGCCCAAATCGTCCGTGACACCGGCTTCAGGCCTGTTTACACCGCAGGGCAGGTTGGAACATTTTACATTTACATTTTAGTCATTAAACTGAAGCTACAGCGACTTCCAAAGACTGTAAGAGAAGAGCAGGGTGAGTGGTAGAAGACATTTTTTGTCAAAGGTAAAAAGTATTGATCAAGATAAACCTGAGGTGAAGAGTCAGAATCACTTTAATCAGTTTAATACAATAAACCTGCAGGAGTTTGTCTTGGACTCAGAGACAGAACGACTCGGACTTCTACAGTTTGACAGACAGCAGCAGCTCAGATGAACCGAAGAGACTAAAGAGAAACTGAGGAGCTGCAGCAGGACGAAGACTTCCTGGCTGACTAGCAGCTGAGTGGCTAACACGATTTCCCATTGACTGTAAAGACTCTTCTGCAACTAAACAAAGCAACGAATGGAGTTGAGATTCTCCTCTCTCACTACGCAGCATGAGCTTTTAGACTATTTGCACGTTTCTGTTATGTTAGCAGTACAAACTTCCAGAACAGACTTTGTCTCGATGCAGAACTCCAACAGACTGAAGATCCTCCAGCAGGAAGCAGCTGATCCTCCAGCAGGAAGCAGCTGATCCTCCAGCAGGAAGCAGCTGAAGCAGCTGAAGCAGCTGATCCTCCAGCAGGAAGCAGCTGATCCTCCAACAGGAAGCAGCTGATCCTCCAACAGGAAGCAGCTGATCCTCCAACAGGAAGCAGCTGAAGCAGCTGATCCTCCAGCAGGAAGCAGCTGATCCTCCAACAGGAAGCAGCTGAAGCAGCTGATCCTCCAGCAGGAAGCAGCTGAAGCAGCTGATCCTCCAGCAGGAAGCAGCTGATCCTCCAGCAGGAAGCAGCTGATCCTCCAGCAGGAAGCAGCTGATCCTCCAGCAGGAAGCAGCTGATCCTCCAACAGGAAGCAGCTGATCCTCCAGCAGGAAGCAGCTGATCCTCCAGCAGGAAGCAGCACAACATGGTGGAGAGGCAGAAACAGCAGCTTCATAGAAACAAGTTAAACTTGAACACATTGTTTTATCTCATTGGGTTGAAAATAGGAAAGATAGTTTCTTCTGTCCCGAACAACCTGTCAGCTCCGCTCAGAGTAAACTGTCTGTCTGTCATTTGATTGTGTGTTTGTTTAACGTCGCCCGGCGTCCCGGAGTGGAGTTTTCCGTTTGTAAGCACTGTGATTGGCCCGAAGGTCCAAACACCGCCCAGCCGGAAAACTTTGGTCATAAAACGAACCGAGCCAGTAGCTCCTAAAACACGCGTTACGTCATCAAATTCACTCCCTGAGCGGCGTTCCGGTGCATTTCGGCCCGGTGACGCCTGATGCAGACTAGATGTGTTTCCTCTGTCAAGAGACTCGGGGCTAGTCACAAAACATTCCCGGGTAAAGACCCGGAAGCCTGATGCTGATGATGGGAGCAACGTCCCATAGGAGAGGCCATCTGTCAGTCAGAGACGCCCTCTAGAGGCCATCTCACCAAGAGACACCTCACTAAGTGTTACTGACTGACTGACTGACTGACTGACTTGAATTTGCGTCACGATGCCGGGCGGCCTGCTGTGATGATGAAGTGACGGGACAGTAATCCACTGTCGCTCCGTCCAGCCGCTCAGACAGCAGCAAACACAATGACAGAGCATTAGCTGAGCTGCTTTGAGGATAAATGGGATCCAGTCCAGCAGGACTCAGGGAGGGGCAGGGGTGTGTGTGTGTGTGTGTGTGTGTGTGTGTTAATATACTGGTCTGGACCAAGGATACAGAGATTCAGAAAGTCCTCCACAGTGAGGACATTTTGCTGCTCCTCAGTTTTTCGAGGGCCAATTTAGGATTAGGAGGAGTTTGGAGAATGAAGTAGAAGAATGAATGTAGTCAATGGAAAGTGTAGTAATACAGTGTGTGTGTGTGTGTGTGTGTGCTTGGGGGTGAAAGCTGTCGAGAATTATTTCTGGGAATAATTCTTGAATTAAAAAATAAATAAATAAATAAACAAACAAACATAACTATAATAAACCTGCTGGCAGTGTACCACAGTAACATGATGACTTTCCTGACCATGAACAGTAAAACATGAATAAACAGTCTGTCAGAAAGCGTGACTTTTGTTTTTCGTCTCTTATAGAAGAAGAAAGCGGAACACCAGGCAGACGCAGGTGAGCAGAGAGTTGAGTCAGAACAGAGAGCATGATGGGAGGAAGGCGAGTCGAGGCCTGCGGCGCTTCAGACGACAGACCGTCTGTGGGGAAATCCACTGTACAGCGGCTCGAGGAGCAGCGGGCCTGTCCGTCACACACACACACACACACACACACACACACACACACACACATTAGCAGTGTTGGCCTCACTGTTCACTGTCAGCCTGGGGGGGGCGGAAAGAGGGGGGTGGGGTCACATGACGTCATGCTGAGGTCACACGAGGCTGCAGATCTTCCTCATGTAAACTCTTTGCAGCAGGAGGAAGAGCACGACTCACATTATCAATCACCAAATCAATACATTACTATACCATCACTACTGAAGACACACAGAGAGAACAGGGAAGTGGGATCGTCATTAGTGATGTCATGTTGACTGGGCTGTGACTGACAGGAGGCGGGGCCTAACGTAACCACAGAGAATGGCAGTTATTGGTTGAAAGTGTGTTTTGATTTCTTTGTGATAAATGAATGCTTTTTTCTTGTGAAATACTGAATATTTGCAGCCTCTAAGCCTTTCCACATAATCAAGAAGGGAGGATAGTGTCGTTCAGGTGTGGTGAGACAGAAGAGAGAGAGGTTTTGAGAACAGAAGAGCGAAAAGAGTTTGAAAGAGGAGGAAAATGAGCAGTCGGTGTTTGTTTCAGCTCAGCTCGGTCTGAAGAGACAGATTAACAATCTGACTCTTCCTCTCCAGATCTTCCCTCTTCTTCATTCTCCATCTCCTCTCTCTTTCTTCCTTCTCCTTCTCCATATCTCCCTCATCCTTCTCTCACCTCCTCTCCTTCCTCCCTCTCTCCTCTCCTCTCTCCTCACTCCCTCTCCTCTCCTTTCTCCTCACTCCCTCTCTCCTCTCCTCTCCTCTCTCCTCTCCTCTCCTCTCTCCTTCCTCCCTCTCTCCTCTCCTCTTTCCTCATTCCCTCTCTCCTCTCTCTCCTCTCTCCTCACTCCCTCTCTCCTCTCTCTCCTCTCTCTCCTCTCTCCTCACTCCCTCTCTCCTCTCTCTCCTCTCCTCACTCCCTCTCTCCTCTCCTCTCTCCTCACTCCCTCTGTCCTCTCTCCTCACTCCCTCTCTCCTCTCCTCTCTCCTCACTCCCTCTCTCCTCTCTCCTCACTCCCTCTCTCCTCTCCTCACTCCCTCTCTCCTCTCCTCTCTCCTCACTCCTCTCTCCTCTCTCCTCTCTCCTCACTCCCTCTCTCCTCTCCTCTCCTCTCTCCTCACTCCCTCTCTCCTCTCTCCTCTCTCCTCACTCCTCACTCCCTCTCTCCTCTCCTCTCCTCTCTCCTCACTCCCTCTCTCCTCTCTCTCCTCTCTCCTCACTCCTCACTCCCTCTCTCCTCTCCTCTCCTCTCTCCTCACTCCCTCTCTCCTCTCTCTCCTCTCTCCTCACTCCTCACTCCCTCTCTCCTCTCCTCTCCTCTCACCTCACTTCCTCTCCTCTCTCCTCACTCCCTCTCTCCTCTCCTCACTCCCTCTCTCCTCTTTTCTCCTCTCTCCTCACTCCCTCTCTCCTCTCCTCTCTCCTCACTCCCTCTCTCCTCTCTCTCCTCTCTCCTCACTCCTCACTCCCTCTCTCCTCTCCTCTCCTCTCACCTCACTTCCTCTCCTCTCTCCTCACTCCCTCTCTCCTCTCCTCACTCCCTCTCTCCTCTCTCTCCTCTCTCCTCACTCCTCACTCCCTCTCTCCTCTCCTCTCCTCTCTCCTCACTCCCTCTCTCCTCTCCTCACTCCCTCTCTCCTCTTTTCTCCTCTCTCCTCACTCCCTCTCTCCTCTCCTCTCTCCTCTCCTCTCTCCTCTCCTCTCTCCTCACTCCCTCTCTCCTCTCCTCTCTCCTCACTCCCTCTCTCCTCTCCTCTCTCCTCACTCCCTCTGTCCTCTCTCCTCACTCCCTCTCTCCTCTCCTCACTCCCTCTCTCCTCTCTCTCCTCTCTCCTCACTCCTCACTCCCTCTCTCCTCTCCTCACTCCCTCTCTCCTCTTTTCTCCTCTCTCCTCACTCCCTCTCTCCTCTCCTCTCTCCTCACTCCCTCTCTCCTCTCCTCTCTCCTCTCCTCTCTCCTCACTCCCTCTCTCCTGACAGTGTCAATGTCAGTTCAGTTTTATTATCTGACTCCAGGTCAGTTCCACTGAACCAGGAAGCGGATGTGTCTCCAGGATTTCACATTTGTCTTAAATGTATCTCCCATGGTGCAACTGTCACAGGTCTGTTGCTGGTAACTGACCTTTTTCACCAACATGGCTGCCGTCCTTCAGCAGGTTACAGGTCAGTTCTCAGTATTTCCAGCGATGTTAAGAAGAAGAAACGAGGATCTGGAGGATTTCTGCTCAAAAGAGAAGAACCAAAGCCAAAGCAGGACTCAAGCTGTGATTCTTCTGAGTGTAGATGATGTAACGCTCATACGTAACGCTCGCTGTAACAGCCTCCGGCCTGGGTGGCGGTCTGATGCGATGTGGATGTGCGGGCGGACGACCAGTCCTGACCTCCTGGAGCCGGTTCACTCTGCCCCCGCTCTCTCGACCCGGCCCGCAGGAGACAGACAAACCACCGACTCTGTTTACTCTGCCGCCGCAGGAGGGGGGCGGAGTCAGCGGGGTCCAGGTCCGGACTCCGGTCCAGACCAGTCAGGTTTATTTATGAAGCGTTTCACAACCGAGTTCGTCACAAAAAACACAAAGACACCAACAGAGAGAAACTACTGATGAAAGACAGGAGAACTGATGGATCACGTTCTGAGAAACGGGGACAGAACTTGTGTGTGTGTGTGTGTGTGTGTGTGTGTGTATATATGTGTGTGTGTGTGTGTGTGTGTGTGTGTGTGTGTGTGTGTGGATATATGTGTGTGTGTGTGTGTGTGTGTGTATGTGGATATGAGAGCACCAGGCCAGTCTGCAGGAGAAGAAAGTGAATGATTGCAGGAAGTGAACGGCTGGTCTGGTGAAAACCGGTTTGAGTCTGGACTTAAATCCTGAACCAGTCTGACCGGGACAGGAAGCTGTTCCAAACTCACAGGAAGTGATCTCACATTTTGTGTTTCAGGTCTTCAGCTGATCTTTATGATCTATGATATTTATGATCACTCCAGCGAGAGCAGCAGCAGAACGAGGCGGCGTGTCAAACCCACACCGCCCGGACAGCTGATGGAACAAAACCATATATATTCATTTTACATAAGGTTTGTTTCCAGCTACCTATCCTGCTGAGCCGTCATGCAGCCTGTTACCCAACACACACACACACACACACACACACACACACACACACACACACCCCAGTGGAAAACGGTGGTGTAATGGAGCAATAGGCTGTTTTAGATTTCCACCTCTCTCCCTCCTCTCTTCTCTTTCTTATTTTCCTCTCTGCATCATCAGGTCGATTCGCCGCTCGCCGCCTGACTGTCACACACACTCTGTGTTTCTGTGTGTGTGTGTGACTGTCACACACACTCTGTGTTTCTGTGTGTGTGTGTGTGTGTGTGTGACTGTCACACACACTCTGTGTTTCTGTGTTTCAGTGGCAAATTGCTGTAATCAGGCTTTTTCCAAGGATAACACGTTTTGTCCCACGACTCATTTCAGATGTGAGGCTCGGCCGGTGAGATCATTTCCCACAATGAAATTCAAACCAGATCGCTGCAGTTCTCCATGCTCAGAGAAAACTGTCAGAGTGGAAAACTCTTCAGTCCAGAGTTTAAACCTGAGTTTAACCTGCAGGAGGGACTGGAAATACACAGAAATACTGTGTATTTCCAATACAATGCACTGGGATAGGCTACCGGAAAGTATTACCCAGTATAATATGCTGATATATAAAGACTGAGTTAATGTAACACACAGTTACAGTGGCCTTACTCCAGTGTATTAACCTGGGTTTAACCTATGGAAAAGTACTGTGAGTACACAGTACTTGTATTGTCTTGTAAGTACAAAGTAATATTGTGTAATTACTCCCTAATACATAACATGATTACAACACGATGTAAGGACAAAGTATACAAATATGATCACATCGGGAAGACTGGCTGTACAAATTTCTCACTTATAACAGACACACACACACACACACACACACACACACACACACACACACCTCTGCCCAGTTTGCTTAAAGGGTTCAGTAATCTACAACTTCATCATCCTCTACTGGAGATCAGTGGGAATTGCAACAACACTGACCTGCCCCCCCCACCCCCCCCCACCCCCCCCCACCCCCCCCCACCCCCCCTTCACCTATGGTGGCCTGTGACTGACATAAATTACATCACATTACATCACATCACATTACATTACATTACATTACATGATGTCATTTACCAGATGCCTTTGTCCAAAGTGACTTACAATACGTACATTTTGTCAATAGTCAAACCGACTGTATATCACAAAGCCATAACTAAGCCTTTATATAGAAGTAAATAATAAAGTCTCATGTTCCCAATGTAGAGCAGGACAGTAGATAATTAGAAATGTCTAAAGGAAACATATCACCATGCTGAATACTGGAATAATAAAACTGATTTGGCTTGAAAAAAATACTTTACTTCTTCAGAGCTGAAATGATGCATGTAGCACCGTCCTCTATCACTGAGCACACACACACACACACACACACACACACACACACCCCTAGCTCAGGACTGGCTCCATCTATCAGGGGAGCACGCAGTGAAAAATCAATGAGTGAAGGACAGTAAAGAAGAAACAGATGGATTACTGCTGAAGAAGAGAAACTTTCACTGCGTTCAGATTTACAGTTTATCAGATGAACCTGAACGCACCTCAGATGAACCTGAACGCACCTCAGATGAACCTGAACGCACCTCAGATGAACCTGAACGCACCTCAGATGAACCTGAACGCACCTTAGATGAACATGAACGCACCTCAGATGAACCTGAACACACCTCAGATGAACCTGAACACACCTCAGATGAACCTGAACGCACCTCAGGTCACACAGCAGGGAGAAGACGTTTCTCTGCTGCTATACCTTCCATTACATCACATTATTAATGATGCAGAACTGGGCTTTACTTCTGTATGTGTGTGTGTGTGTGTGTGTGTGTGTGTGTGTGTGTGTGTGTGTGTGTGTAGTTTATCGACATGCATGATATGATTATTGATTGTTTTCACCATCTAATCACACAAACAGTTTATCTACAGGGACAATATTGATCATTTGTTTCACCATCTAATTCTGCCTTCTCTGTTCATTAACGGTGTGTTTCTGAACCTGTGTGCTGTTTGTCCCGATCCTGTCTGGTACATTACTGTGTCTGTGGGTTTATATTACATCAAGGTTTCATCAGCCAGATATCACAAACAGCAGTGTAAAGCCCATTAGCACTAAACTGCTCTTCTTCTGTCTTTGAAATACTGATTCCAGACCGAACTGTCAGCAGAGAGAAACCAGACGAAAACATTTGTGTGAAAGACAGAAATAAAAAACACAGAAATCCTGTTAGAAGAAGAAGGAAGAAAACAGCGTCACTGGAAATACGGTTAGACTGCTGGGAATGAAATAAGGGGGTGGGGGGGGTGGGGGGGGGGGAAGCGAGCTACAAAACAAAAGGAAGTGCGAGTGACGGGAGGAAGGGACGAAGAAGAAAAATGAGTTTAAAGTTTCTTTTGTCCCGTGTTTCCTCTCTCAGCTGCTGGGATGAATGGCCGCCTGCCTCAGGTGTGGCAGCACCGCCTGGGAGACACACACACACACACACCACACACACACACACACACGCACACACACACACACACACACACACACACAGCTGCTGCAGGCAGGTGACCTTGCAGAGACACCGGCTCTCTCTCTCTTTACATTTCTACAGCTTAGGAATTTTAAGCTCCTGTCTCACTCAACAAAATTGACTTATCCACAATATTCTTGTGTAGTATTATAGTTTATAGAATATTCAGCTCTATTTTTGGAATATATTTACACATATAAGATAAGATAAGATAAGATTAGATAAGATAGCACTTTATTGATCCCTGGGGGAAATTCAGGAGCCACAGCAGCAACTGGCAGAACAACGCCAAGGAAGTCAAGTATGTTTCAAGTACAGGAAGGAACAGAAGAGATAGGTACTAATCAAATAAAATGTAATGTATATAATACACAACAATAGTGGCAAATAAATGCAAATAATAATAATAACTGCATAATTCAAGAATATGCGCCTGTATGAGATCATTTTTTTGAGTATATTGTATTTTGTAATGTTACTTGAACTGAACTGCACCCAGACACAAACTTAC
>NC_135997.1:37591616-37599116 GCF_048128805.1 Centroberyx gerrardi
CCTTGCATGGATGAACAGCAGACTGACAAATCACATGGATCGTCTGAAACTGAAGGAAGAACGCAGCGAAGCTTTCTGTCAAATGTGAAATGGTTGGTGGTCAGATCCTCCAGGCAGAATCAACATCATCCTTATGATGTGGCAGTAATGGGCACATCCACACACACACACACACACACACACACACACACACGCACGCACACACACACACACACACACAGGTCCAGTCTGTCTGTGTTATCTCCCAGCTCCATGCATGAGTAGGAGGCTGGCATTTACAAACCCATTTAAATGCCAATATCTGGCATTATAGCTTATCATACACACCGCAGTCTGAAATGTATAACTGTATTCCATATTCTGTTTTTAATGGCAACTATAATTAGACAAAGTTGTTTGGTCACACGTCAGGAGAGCTTCATGTGTGTTATCATGCCAGAAACACGCGTGTATGTGTGTGTAGGGGGAGAGAGGGGGGTATTTAAGAATGTTAACATTAGTTTTTGTCTTTAAAAATGTGTAAATGTTCCACAGCGGTCTAAAAAATCTAAAATAAAGAGCGTTCTGACATTTGGTTCCTCTTTAATATTCCGGTGGAACCTCTCCCTCACCTCTCCCACCTGCGCAAATTAAACTCAGATTGCGGTCCGTTCCTGCTCAGAGGAGTAAATTAACTCGGGGGAAATTGAATTTTTTAGGTCTCAAATATTTCTTTCCGATCGGTGATAATTCATGGGCAGCGTGTGTGTGTGTGTGTGTGTGTGTGTGTGTGTGTGTGTGTGTGTGTGTGTGTTGGGGGGTACGCATTACATTAGGACAAGGGTAAAACTCCAGGCAGAAGCTGGGGGTGTTTGATGCAGGCGGACCGCTGCGGGCGGTAAACAGGACGCTCTGTCTGATTTTCAACACGATTTTCAAAGTGATTTTTCATTTTCACTTTCCGGCAGAAGTCTGCAGCCGTCCATCAACGGTCGACCGCTAATTTCAGCCGCTCTGCAGACCCAGAAACACCAGCTGCCTCAGCTTCTTTCAAGTCTAAGTTCAAGTTTAAGTTTATGTACCAGGGAGCACATACAAGAAGAACATAAACCTCCAAGAAGTCTGATGCATTACAGGGATGAAGCTACACAGGAATTAATGGACTGCGCTGCGCGTCAGACGGTTCTGGCCTGATAATGGACACCTCGTCGGGCATTATCCCTTACATATATATCATAATATATAAGTGATTATTAATTGGTTCCTACCCCACTGTCCACCCTCCTGGCAGCCTGATCATCATTCACTTTATCTGGATTTTTGGATCACAGCATGCAGATCTCTCTGTTTCTGACACATAAATATTAGTAAAGTAGAGCTGGTTAATATGATTTAATTCTGTGTAGAGTCACACTTCTCAGGCTCTCAGCATCCTTTCCAAAACTCCATTCTGGGAATAAAACTCATAACCTGAAGTTCATTATTCAGTATCTGTGAAATATAAAGGATCCCGTCTGCAAACATTTTGTCATTTTGTCGACTGAGGACTAAAGTTCCTCCTGTCCTGTAAAAAAGTGCCATTGCTTGTTTTCACTTTGTTCTATCAATCATTTTGCAGGTGTAGGTGTCACTTTTTTTTTCTAAACAGTGGATATCTCATCCTGAAAGGAGAAATGAATCAATACTGAGAGCTGAAGGCAGATCCCAGAGCAGCAGACTGACGGCAGGAAGAGTCAGAATATTCCAGCAGACAAACTTCACTTTCACATCAACTTTGGTTAACTTTGCTCAAAGTTAGAAAACAGAAATAAATCACTTCTGCTCAAACGTTGATCCATCACACAAAGACCCAAGCTGCAGGAACATTATTCTGCAAAGACAAGGGAGCGGGCGTGTGTGTGTGTGTGTGTGTGTGTGTGTGTGTGTGTGGAGACATATGTGCTTATGCCTGTGTAAGTGTGTGTGCATGTATGTCTGAGTGTGTGTGTGTGTGTGTGTGTGGAGACATATGTGCTTATGCCTGTGTAAGTGTGTGTGCATGTATGTCTGAGTGTGTGTGTGTGTGTGTGTGTGTGTGTGTGTGTGTTGTGGGTCAGAGTCTAAGAATACCAGTGAGAGTCTTCTGTTATAAAAGATGGGGGAAACTTCACCATCGATCAGCAGCCGGTCAAACCTCGTCCCACTTTCAGAAAAAAGATGGCCGCCGCCTCGCTCCGCTCCGCTGTGTGAAACCTGCTGTCAAGGTTAGGCAAAGTCACCGCTTTGACTCAAAACACCGAACCCTTCCCTTCTTCACATCTCACTGGCCGGTCAATCCCCAAAATCAGCAAACATTTTCAGTCTTTTATCAGCCGACTGCAGTCTCCAGATGAACCAAACTGTTCTGCCAGCTGTTTTTAACACATTTGTAAATAACACACAGCAAAGCCACTGCACTACGGAGGCCTACGGAAGACAAATGGAAGGATAAAGGCTAACAGCTAAGCTAACCGCTCAGTCTCACTGGTTACCAGTCTCACTTTGACAGATCTTTCTCCTGCTGAAGGTCACATGACCCACAATGACAAGTGAAGAGGCAGGTAGCAAGTTTACTAGTCTAACAAGTTTACTAGTTTAACAAGTTTACTAGTCTAACAAGTTTACTAGTCTAACAAGTTCACTAGTTTAACAAGTTTACTAGTTTAACAAGTTCACTAGTTTAACAAGTTTACTAGTTTAACAAGTTTACTAGTCTAACAAGTTCACTAGTCTAACAAGTTCACTAGTTTATCAAGTTTGCTAGTTCAACAAGGTCACTATTTTAACAAGTTTACTAGTTTAACAAGGTCACTATTTTAACAAGTTTGCTAGTTTAACTAGTTTAACTAGTTTTTATCAAGTTTGCTAGTTCAACAAGGTCACTATTTTAACAAGTTTACTAGTTTAACAAGGTCACTATTTTAACAAGTTTGCTAGTTTAACTAGTTTAACTAGTTTTTATCAAGTTTGCTAGTTCAACAAGTTCACTAGTTTAACAAGTTTACTGGTTTAACAAGTTTACTAGTTTATCAAGTTTACTGGTTTAACAAGTTTGCTAGTTTACCAGTTTACCAGTTTAACAAGTTCACTAGTTTCACAAGTTCACTAGTTTATCAAGTTTACTGGTTTATCAAGTTTACTAGTTTATCAAGTTTACTGGTTTAACAAGTTTACTGGTTTAACAAGTTTGCTAGTTGAACAAGTTTACTGGTTTAACAAGTTCACTAGTTTCACAAGTTCACCAGCTCGCTTCATGTCACTGTCACTCTGATCACACCGTTGCTCTGATCTGCGGCGGCCGAAGCCTTTGATGTCAGAGCAAAGTGTCACACGGCTTCACGCCTCCCAGAGCATGCTGGGAAACTCATTGATTTGGTCAGCATCACATTCCACCGCCAGGGATTTACACTCTGTCAGAGATCACAGGGTGCAGGTGCACGCACGCACACACACACACACACACACGCACACACACACACACACACACACACACACACACACTCAACACACTGAATGACCCTTATATCCGTGTTATCAGCAGTAGCAGACCTTGAATGTCACACAGCAGATCTGAACTGTTGGCTGATGCTGCGTTTATTTTCCTCCTGCAGTTGGTTGGTGTGTCAGGTGAACAATGCCGTCTGAACTGTGGTGCGGTTCATTAATCCAACCAACTACAGGAAACCACCCTAAAATGCAAGGGATTATGGGTAGAAGGAGACAGAAAATGAAGTCTGGACTGATGCTCATATTCAGCTATTTCTTCTTGTGTTCTTAACTGGTATTAACACCACAGAAGAAGAGACAGACAAGACAATTTCTGTCTCTCTATTTCTCTCTCTGTCCTTTCTTTCTCTGTTTTTACCCCCCCCCCCCCTCCCTCCCCCCCTCCCCCCTCCCCCTCTTCTCTCACAGCAGAAGGTGATTGGTCGATGTTCACGGCTGACAGGCTCCTGATTGGCTGAGACACAGCAGCCTCAGATCAAAGTGATCTCTGCTGTTTTGCCCCGAAGCTCCGAGAGCAGAGGAGGCCACACTGCCACTGTGTGTGTTTGTGTGTGTGTGTGTGTGTGTGTGAGAGTATGAGTCTCTCTGTATGTGTGTGTATTTGTATGTATGTGTGTATGCACATCTCTTCCTTCTGTATGGAGACTGTGTGACACTGAAGTCAGCCCTACAAAGCTAAAGGCCAGTAACAGAGTGAGACTGACTTCATCATCTTCATCTTCATCACCTCCTGTCTCTTGGTACAGAAGTGGATCATATATATTGTTTAGCAGCACCTACTGTAACAATGACCAGTAGCAAAAGACCCAGAAGCAGAAACAGATGGAGGCAGAGAGTCAAAAACGTCTTTACTGAAGACAAGCTCAAAAATCCAACAGTCCTTGAATGCAACGAACAACTACCAGGCAGAAGCTGAGCAAAAACTCCAACTGAAAGAACAAGATAACAAAAGTAGAGAAGCAAACCTGAAGACCAAGCAGTGGAAGAGAGCAGAGGGGTTTAAACAGACTGAGACACAGGTGCAGCGAATCATAATGAGCCTCAATCAGCTGACCTGCTGCTCCTCCCAGAGGGGCGGGGCCAGAGCTTCTACCCATGATACCTCTGGGTCTAAATCTGATGAAATTTAATCTAAACTTGAGTTTATGCAACGGCAAAACTTTGTAATTTACGACAACTCACGCAAGTCGGGGGCAACATCAACCGTTTTATGAACACATTACAAATAATTTCATAACCGTAAACCAGATTTGTCTTGAATGTTGTAATCTGACTGTTTGGTGAAGCAGTGGATGGAGCTGCGTTCAGCATCAGTAAGAGGAAAAAAGACCTTTTTCTGTGACAGCAGTGAACAAATTTTAACACTCCATGTTGTTAACAATTCAGCAGTTTTCGTAAATATGTAATTCAAATGATTGTATATGTCAGAACTTTAGATACAATGAAAGAAGGAGTAACGCCTGCACACTTGCTCCATGCCACAAAAGTTTAATAGTGACAACGTATATATATACTGTACATATACATTTAGCCTTCTTAGACGAATAAACAAGATTCTGGGTTTTGTTCAGTATCTTGTGTTCAGTATCTTGTGTTCAGTATCTTGTCACTGATCTGCCTCCACCATCATGTGCTTTAAAGACTTAACAACACAATGTGACAACAACCAATACAACCAATTCAATACAGGCAAGAGAAAAGTCAATTTCCCCTCTGAGATCAATAGAGAGTCACAGCTAAATCCGCTGCATGAGGCCGATGTAAAGAGTCACCAAACACCGCTGACACTTTCATCTCTTCAGACTCCTTCATGTTGCTGCTCTGCTGATCTTTATGGGTCAAATTAAAGAGGAACTGCTGGAAAGTCCCTCTATATAAAGGACTGGCTTACATAAGCATCAGTGTTGTTCTGTAATGATCTTTATTCATCTTCTGTGAATGATGCATTTATGGAGGATAAACTGCATGAGCATGAAACGATCCTTTCATCTCTCTCTGGCCCTCAGTCTGTTTCTTAGATATTCTTAGATTTACATTAGATATTCTTTTATTGGTCTCCGTAGGGAAATTTGTCTTGGACCATAAAAAGTTGCTGTCCTTCCACTGCACACTGCAGTAAACACATGAAACACACACAGGCACACAGCACATATAGCACACTGCATACATTGCATCATCAGTGCAGAGGCCCTGACCTTTGACCTCATTTCAGCAGCATGCTGACTTTAGAGGTCAGGCTTTACACAGATTTGAGTTTGGTGTTTAGTTCATCTTTAAAACGACAGACTTTTTAAGACGTTTTTTAATGCTAGTTAGAATAAAACACAACAGCAGCTGCACCAGACGCGATTTCATGAGGTGAACAGTTGCATGATGGGATAGACTGTGATGAACCAGGCCTGCGACACGATGAGAAAAGTTGAAAAAGTTAAACCTGCACTGAGTGATTTCAGACCCTGAAACCGGTCCTGAAGCTCGCGTGATGATGTAAACAAACAGCCACACAGCAGCAGCTTGTTGTTGTTTTCTCCTCTCTCCTAAAGCTTGTCGTCACGCTCGGCCCGAGTCGCAGCTCCTCCCGACCCGTTCGGTAGCTTTTTTTAAGAACTAGCTCGTCTCCTCCCTCGCTGTTTAAAAGCGGCGCTCTCCCCCTCCCCTCCCTGAAATAAATTCTGGTAATGTTGAATCGATGAAGCGAGCGAGTAAACGTTTTCAACTAGTGAACTTGCTACCTGCCTCTTCACGTGTCATTGTGGGTCATGTGACCTTCAGCGGGAGAAAAATCGGTCAAAGTGAGACCGGTAACTGGAAATATTTCTCTGTAGGTACGTTTGTTTTAGCCGTTAGCCTTTATGCACAGTTTGTCCTTAAGGGCTTCTGTAGCCCAGTAGCTTTACTAAATAGATCTCCATAAACAAATAATGTTAAACAAAAAAATGTGCTTGGATGTTTGTCCCTAAAACTCTAATGAAACGCCCACAAGCAACAAGCAGCTTCTGATAGAGTGAAGCGAAGCAAAGCGGTGGAACTGCAGACTTCAGAATAAAAGCCTGTGTGACTGGGCTCGTCTCAGCGGAACAGCAGCTCACCAACAAATGTTTACAACTGGATTTAAGAGTTAGAGCACTTTATTTAGATCTCCCTAAAGGACCTGGGCTTCAGAGAGTCTAATTTAAAACCTTTCCAGAGTTTTCCAGGACCGGCAGACTTCCTGCCAGCTGGCTGAGCGGCAGAGCGGCTCCGTGCCAGCCGGACCGAACTGTATCTCCAACACACACACACTGAAACTGGCAGCCTGAGGACACAGATGCACCCTGGGAAATATTCAACATGAGGAGGGGGAGGGGGGGGGGGGGGGGAATCAGAGGAAGAGGGGGTGGGAGAGGGGGTGGGTGGGGAGGCAGATGGGGGAAAATGAGAGAGAATTGGGAGTGAGAGAGGAAGAAGAGGAGAGAAAGAAAAAGGGGGCAGAAGAAGAACTGGAGGATGGAAATACACTGCTGTCTATGTTTGATCTGAACCGCCCACTTCCTCCACATCTCATTAATATTCAACTAAGCCCCTCCCACTGACGCTTCCCGCTCTAACTTTCTGTTTCATTCAGAAATACATCAACACAGGAAGTAAAACACTCTCTGCGTGACACTGCGTGGGGTTTTTAAGAAGCTTTATGGTGAACTTGATCTTTTTTCTTCAAGATGTGAAAAGTGAAACGACATTTTTTGGCCACAAGTTGAAAACATGGCGCTGGTGAGCGTCTGAACGTGCTGAACGACCAGGAAGCCGCTCAGCAGAAAGAGAAATGTTCAAAGCTCCATCCAGCTTCATAATGAATGAATGAAGGAGATTTATCTGCTCATCTGCTGACCTCGCTATGAAATATACAATATGTGAATTTAGTGATGTGTGAGAATCTTCGTCACACACACACACACACACACACGCACACACACACACACACACACACACACATGCACACACACACACACGTCCAAT